>NC_139951.1:44410822-44465822 GCF_963454915.1 Gymnoscopelus microlampas
GTGTGTGTGTGTGTGTGTGTGTGCGTGCGCGCGCGTGCATTGGGGGGTGCCGCCTCCGGCTGCTCAGTGGAGACACACCTAATTCCCAGGTCTTATTTTTGTCAATAAACAGCAGCCAGTGGCACTCAATTAGACGACTTTATTGACTACGCTCAGCGGGTCTGTGTCAGGTGTCAGCGGGTGACACCGCATGACGCCCCCACACACACACACACACACACACACACACACACACACACACACACACACACACACACACACACACACACACACACACACACATACACACACACACACACACACACACACACACACACACACACACACACACACACACACAGCACTCCCTCACTTTAAAGAAAATGGGAAAATAGGAGGGTGGAGTGCGGGGTGTCGGGTTTGTTGAGTGAGCACAGAAAACAGAATAAATGAGAGGTGGGAGAGAGAGAGAGCAGTGGTGGAAGAAGTAGCCTACTCAGATTTGTACTTAAAGTCTCACTGATGTAACTTGTTTTTGATAAAAATGTAATCGTGTCCAATCTGTATGGTAGAGTATATTAATACGATACAACGTATACAATTGGAGTGGCTGTGGGGACCAAATAAATCCTTAAAAAATGCATTGTGTTCATGAGTGCATGATTTTATGTATTATTGTAATTAATGGAGGGGACAAGATTCAGTGGCCTTGTGGTTAGAGTGTACGCCCTGAGACTGTGTGGTCGGGGTTCGATCCCCGGCCGGGTCTATACCAAAGACTCTAACAATGGGACCCAGTGTCTCCTTGCTTGGCACTCAGCATCAAGGGTTGGATTGGGGGGTAAGTCCCTGCGACATACTAGCGTCATGTCAAGGGGGTGTGCTTTTACATCAAGCTGCCTCACACTAAAGAAACAGGAGATAGGCTCTAGCCCTATGGGCCTCAGGGCTCGGCAAGGCTTACTTACAAGACAGAGGGGACAAGTCCCCCCCGAGTCTACCCCCGATTAGCCTCGGAAACCCATGCCTTTTTTTTTGTGTTTCAAAAGAAAAAAAGCCTGGGGGAACCTGGCAGGAACTGTGGTTTAGGAGTGGGAGTGAACCTTGTTATCTCCTAACCAATCGGAGTGCAGAGGGGCGTCGCTCGAAATTTGGTGACGTCAGCGTGTTCCGTGCACAGGCCGGGGGGGGGGGGGGGGGGGGGGCATAGATTGGTGAAGCAATAGGAAGCGGCGCTGGTACCGAGCGCAAGGCTTTGGATCCGCCCTTCAAGACCTTCGATAGGGCTGGCTCCTCCAGTCTAACCCCCGATTGACGCGGCTGAGAAAATGTGTTTTAGTTACTTTCCACCACTGGAAAAGAGACAGGAGTGGAAGGGTGAGACAGACAGACAGAGAGAGAGAGAGGGGATGAGAGTATAGGGGAGGGGGAGTTTTCTTTCAAAGTGTGAGCTGACGTGAGCCCTGACGTCACAACATTTGAAGCGACGCCCACTGCACTCTGGTTGGTTGGGGAAATGAAAGGTCGACTCCCACTTCCTCTCCCAGCCAGAAATTTCAACAGCTTAGTCCAGGCTTTCTTTTTGAGCAAAACGCGGAGGAAAATAGAAGCCTGGAGATCGAGGCTAACCCCCGATTGATGCCGATAAATGTGTTTAGTTATTTTCCACCACTGGAAAAGAGACAGGAGTAGAAGGGTGAGACGTGGGAGTACTCTACTTTCAAAGTGTGAGGTGACGTGACTGTCAGCTGTCTAGATATTCTCTCTCCTCACATACAGCAGTGGAGCCCAACAGCTGTTTCAGTGGCATGTAAAAAAATAACAAGTGTTGTCGCCGCCTGGCTGGAAACTTGTATCTCCATACATCAACGTATGTTTTTTTCTTTTTCTTTTTTTTTTTTTACTTATCGTTGCAGTCGGGACGAAACCTTGTGTCTCCATATGACAGGGTGCCGTGATTTTCAGTGATTCCCCCCCCCCACCCCTTAAACATAATCATCAGGTATTATGGTTATACTAGGAGGAAGATTTTTTTCAAAAAAGTGTACAGAAATTGTTAAAATTATGCTTTTATGTGGACACGCCTCCAGTTCATTAACACATTGAGTGCCAATCGCGTAGAGCTACGCAAACCTATTTAAAGCCGCCACGTGCCAGTCGCGTAGACCTAGCATACGCGAAGTGTTTCTTTTTTTTTTTTTTCACTCACAGGTTCACATTGCATTGTAGGCCTCAATGCAATGTGGCCCACAACGCCGCTTGTAGATCGGCTATTTTTTGTAAAGAGGTATAGGTGTAGAGGGAAAAAAGAGCAGACCAAGTAAACCCAAAAAAAGTATAATCTTAAACACAATTTTATACAATATAGAGGGGTCCCTGCTTCATCTCTCTCTCAGCTAGGGGGTCCTTGGCCTGAAAACGTTGAAGACCCCTTGTTTACAGTATGTAGCCCATGGTGACATCGATCAATTCTGGATTAAAAGCTTCTAATATATTAACAATTCCCCAAAATGTGTGTTGCAATTTTCTTCTATAAATCTCACACTACTAAGGCAGCCGGGGGTTCCACGCTGTTTTTACTTGAGCAACTGCCCCTCAAAATGTCTGTGCACGCCACTGTCTCTGTGTGTTTATTCATGCCAACGCACCAGTCAGGAAATCACAAATGTGCGTTCCCCTGCGCTAACACAATAAATACCCCAACAGCTGCTTCACCCGTCTGGCGTCTCCAAGACGCTCGCACTTTCTGTTTCACTTCAAACTACGCCGCAGCGCGTTCCCATCCGTCTGTGTCTGCGTGCGAGACGGTTTCAAGCAGTGGTGTAATGTAACTTAGTGCATTTACTCAAGTGCTGTACTTAAGTACAATTTTGAGGTGTTTTTACTTTACTGGAGTGTTTCCAATTTTCAGTACTTTTACTTCTACTCCACTACATCACAGAGGCAAATATTGTACTTTTACTCCACTGCAATTATTTGAAAACTTTAGTTACTAGTTACTTTGCAGATATTGATTATTACATTATAAAACATGCATGAACCACTTTAGCCCTATTGTATACCTAGGCTATTTGAAAATAGCCGAACAAGCTCACAACGTGTCGCGATGTGACACGTTGTGAGCCTGTAGATCTGCTATTTTCAAACATTTTAGTACTTTTACTTTTGGTACTTTAAGTAAAACATTTGAGTACTTTTCCCACCACTGTCTATAAACTGGAAGTCATAAGAGGTAAAAAAAAAAAAGAAGTATATATAAGAAGAAAATCCCCCTGAAAAAAATAAAAACATTTCAGTAGTGAAAATAGCCGATGTACAAGCTAACAACGCATTGCATCGTGACGCGTGGTGCCTTTGTAGATCTGTTATTTTCACTAGTGTGTGTACAGGGCTAATCTCCCAAATCATTGGACCAATCATCATCATGTGTCTTGTCCACACTACCAGTAGGACCAGAAAATAGTATTTTTCTCATGTTTTATGTTTATTTCTTATTAAATATGTTTTTCTTCTGAAGTTTAATTACATACTCAATGTCATTAGAGGTCGGCTTTGGATGATGGATATGGCTGGTGTCATAGCAACGATGTCATACAGTACATGAGTGATGTCATATACTGGTCACATAGAAGGCACAGCGTCTGGTTTAGTTGACTCAATGTTTTCTGTTTTTCCTTCTTTTAGTGAGCTTGTTGGCAGTGAGCACAATCATGTTATTTATTATGTTGTTGTTGTTGTTGTTGGTTGTCATGGCTGCCAGTTCCCACCTGATGTTGTGTGGGAGTTCAGACTGCTCCAGACCGTACTCAATAACTGCTAGCTTACATAGTGTCTTCAGACTAAGACTTAAATCTAATATGTACACGTCATCAGAGGGTTTGGTGACTCTTTGTCTGCGTCCTCCAACGAGGATGATACGATCTCCCATCATGCAACAGCACATGCCACGCATTGGACACGGCGGGCCTTTCCCCTTGGGTTCAACCTTCTTCCAGGAGAAGGTCTCTGGACTGAATATCCACAGATCACTGAAGGTCTGGTCCCTGTTCTCGCCACCATATATGTACAGCTCTCCATTGTAGGCAAAGGTTGAATGACCCCAGCGTCCTTCTGGAGAAGGAAGCTCTGCAGAAGGTGTGTTCAGCCAGCAGTTGGACTCTGTGTCAAACACTCTGATGTTGTTGTAGATGGCCCTCCAATAGGCCCAATAGCCCCCAAATACAAACATCTTTGTCCCGATGATGGTAGCAGAGGGACCGTATGGAGCAGGTGGTGGAGTTCCTCTGGTATTAATTGAGGACCAGACCATTGTGCTGGTGTCCAACTTGTACATGCCAGACAGATCCTTGTATCCTCCATAGATAAACATGACCTTCCCCAAGACACAGGCTGTGTGGTCGGACCTCTCCTCTGGAACCGTCCCAGAAAACGTGGGTTTCAACCATCTGTGGGTGTCGACATCAAATGCATAAAGAACATTGCCGTAAGGAACACCCCCCCAGATGTAGACATTACCTTCTATCAGCACAGCTGAGTGGCCATAGCGATTGGAGGGGACAGGTTCTCCTCTTCCAGGCGTAACCGGAGGCAACTTCCTCCAGATAAAGACACCGTGTTGAAGACATGGACATTCATCTGATCAATGTTGTAGTCGGTCCCTCCATCTAAGCCTCCAAAGGAATAAAGGTTGCTCCTGACTGCTACAGCAGCATGATCGGCTAACTCTGGTCCTCCTGCTTTGGAAACGGTCCAACAAGACATCACCCTGTCTGTCTGTCTGTCTGTCTGTCTGTCTGTCTGTCTGTCTGTCTGTCTGTCTGTCTGTCTGTCTGTCTGTCTGTCTGTCTGTCTGTCTGTCTGTCTGTCTGTCTGTCTGTCTGTCTGTCTGTCTGTCTGTCTGTCTGTCTGTCTGTCTGTCTGTCTGTCTGTCTGTCTGTCTGTCTGTCTTCGTCTTTGTCTTTGTTCTTCTTTCTCTCTTGACGTCTACAGTCATTGTGAACACAGTGCATCATCTTATATCTTCTGGTGTGAAATCACACGCAACACAAACTGTTGTCATGCATTCCTTAACGATGGCAATTTGTGCAGCTATTCTCATCTGCGCCCTTTTACTCTCTTTAAAACCCTGTTCATTCACACTCACTGGAAATTGTTGGTATATTACAGTTTTGAGTCATTTGTGAACCAGTGCCATTCTTGTATGGCTCACAGAAGAACTCTAACAATCTAAGAGATCTTCTCTTCTCTCTCGTTCTATGTCCAACACTATTACTTTTCGGGATAAAAATGTAAAAACAGCAAAAAATAGTTGATCTACCTGTATCCCGCAGTGGCACGATTTATTATTTAGTCCGAATATTAAAAAGACTTAACGTCTTTAGAGATATGTTCATAATTAGTTTGTTTGTTTGAAAAAGTTTTGGTCAGTGACAGAGGTGCATGTCGTCTCATTTCTGTTCACTGACAGGGCGCAGTCACGTTAGGGTTGCTATAGTAACCCGACACTGCACGTGTTACAGCCGAATGTATACTTCGTCGTACAACAGGGTTGTGCACCAAAAAATAGCAGATCTACAAGCTCACAACGCGATTATTATTTATACATTTTACTTTTTAAATTTGACTCCAGGATGGGATATGGAAAATTGGACAGATCCGTGTTGATCACATGACTACAAATAATCTGTATAGGAGTAATATCAAAAAGTGTGTTTTGCAAAAATCGGCCTCATGGAATAGGTGGTTAAATAAGATAAGGTTCAGTTTACATGTATGTTATATTACATTGTTTATTTTGTATTTAAAGTACAAGTAGAAATACCACAATATAAAAGTACTCAGTAAAAGGCAGAGAGTGTGCAGATATGTTTCTCTTTCTCTAGTTTTCTTGTTATTATCCAGCACTTGTTGCAATTCACGCCTGTATCTCGTGTAGCTTTTTCAACTACAAGAACTAAGTGAATCGTGTTGTGTTGTGGAACCTAATGTCGGGCCTTGTTCAGGAGGTGGTAGGCTACTACTAACCCTGAATTCTGGGAAACCATAAAATAGCAAAAATATCATCAAGCTCACAAAGCGTTACCTCAAGTGCAAATTAGACAGAGCAACCTTCACTTGCATTTGAGCAGTGGTTTAAAGTAACTAAGTACATTTACTCAAGTACTGTGCTTAAGTACAATTTTGAGATATTTTCACTTTACTGGAGTATTTCCAATTTCAATACTTTTCTACCCCACAACACCTCAGAGGCAAATATTGTACTTTTACTCCACTACAATTATTTGACAACTTTAGTTACTAGTTACTTTGCAGATAAAAAATATTATGTTATAAAACATACATTAACCACTTTAGCCCTATTTTATACATAGGCTATTTGAAAATAGACGATGTACAAGATTGTAGATCTGCTATTTTCAAACATTCTAGTACTTTTACTTTTGGTACTTTAAGCACATTTTGATACCAATACTTTGAATTCCGGTATTGTACTTGTAACAGAGTAGGCCTACTTCTACATTGCAGTATTGATACTTTTACTTAAGTAAAACATGTGAGTACTTTTTCCACCACTTCCACCATTTGAGTAATACTTGACCAGGAGTATCTACTTCAATCCAAGTACTTTGGTTTGTCCACCTCTGTGACGGTAAACAGCCCTTGAAACTGTAAACGCAGGTGCGGTCCGGCCTTCGAACTTCCAATACTTGCAGATGGTCTTGGGGGGGTCCGACGGGACGCAGTCTCCTTCCATGCTCTAATTATGATCATTAGCGCACGGCGTGGCGCTGAGGCCCGCCTGCATTGACACCCAGCAGATGGTTGTGTGATGGGAGCCAGCGCCATGGCCTTTCAGACCTGGAGGGCGGCCAGTGGTCCTCCTGGCCACCAGGGGGACTCTCCACTATAGAGTTAGACCGATATGTGGTTTTAAACAATATATCGGCGATTATTTCAGGTTATCGGTATCGGCAATAATGTGTCCAGTTTATTTCCGTATTTAAAATATTGCAGGAATAGGGCATACGTGGTTAAATTAAATAAAGTTCAGTTTTTCTGTATATTATATTTACTCTCCACCTCCGATCAGCTCCTGATGAATGGTGGATTCTTTTTTTGTAGCATTACCTTAACATAAGTACAATGTTGCAAGTAAACGGCTGTGCTCAAAATTTGACAACAAAAAATTTAGTACAAATGTATTGGCATCAAAATACACTTAAACTGCCAAAAGGAAAACATACTGAAAGGTTTTCAAAATATAAAAAGAAAAACTTTTGAATATGGCCGATATACAAGGTAGAAAACCCCACTTTGATTGGCTATTCTCGAGTAGTATAAAATAGGTATGTATTCTCATGCCAATAAAGCTCCTTTGAATTGAATTGAATTGAATTGAATTAAAAAGCACAATATTTGCCACTGAGTGGAGCAGAATATAAAGTATTGAGAAAATTGACCTAGACCTACTCAAGCTAAGTAAAAAAATGTACCTAAAATATGTACTTACATACAGTACTTGAGTACATTCCACCACTTGCTCCGGCCTCACCTCGTCTGACCAACAAAACACAACGTCAACAGAACTGGATATAATCATGTAGGCCCACCTCCTTTTTTTGCACTACTTCCAACAACCCTGGCTCTGTTCCTACCAGATAAAGGCCTTTGTCTTTCGGAGCTGTGTTCCAAGTTGGTGGCAGTCCAGAGATACAGTATGGCTGTACATGGTGAATAACTCTTTGAGAGTATTAATCCATCAAGACCGGGAACGCATCTGTGTCATTTTAAGATGTATTTGGCTATTCAAAAAATAGCAGACATACAGCAGCTATAAGCTTGTAGATCTGCTATTCTTTGAAAGAAATCGTGGACAATCTGTGCAAATCTTTTGAATACATGTTATTTTTTAACACTTGTAACTCAAATCTTAGCTTCTGGGGGACCCTGGCTGGAACAAAGAATTTTGAGATGGGGGTCCGCGGCCAAATAGGTATCATGTTGGGGGTCCTTTTGAGAATCACTGATATAGCAACATAATCTTTTTCAAACAACTGATTTAGAAGCCATTTGTAGAATCCCCCAGAAGCAAAGATTGGAGTTAAAATGTTTGCCTTAAAAATACATAATTCAAAGTTTTGCACAAATCTTCACGATTTTTCGAAAATAGCAAATCTACAAGCTCATAGCGCGGCACTCGGCTTGTAGATATGCAATTGTTTTGAATAGCCAAATAAATCTAAAATGACACAGACGCTTTCCCGGTCTTAATGAGTTAGGCAAACAATTTAACTGATAAAGCTTTTTTTGTGCCAGAGCCACAAATGAGCATCCGCCTGCCGGCCAAGCGGCCGTCCCGCCTGCCAAAAACAACTAATTACGGAGGCCAGTTTTGGCCCAACGTGTTTCAAATGATTCATAATAATGAGATTGAGAGTAAAACTGTTTAGCGTTGGGCCGGGAGTTCTGAGCAACTGGGTGTTGTTGTATAGCCTTTCTGTCCCCATCTTTCTGTATACACGGCACGCACGCACACACAGACCAGTGGTGTAAAGTAACTAAGTACATTTACTCAAGTAGGCCTACTGTACTTAAGAACAATGTTGAGGCATTTCTACTCTACTTGAGTGTTTCCAATTTTCAATACTTTTACTTCTACTCCACTGCATCTCAGAGGCAAATATTGTATTCTTACTCTGACACTACAATTATTTGAAAACTTTAGTTACTAATTACTTTGTAGATTTGTATTATTATTACAAAACATACATTAACCACTTCAGCCCTATATACATTTTGGCCATTTGAAAATAGAAGATCTACAAGCTCACAATGCGTCGCGATGCGACGCATTGTGAGCTTGTAGATCTTCTATTTTCAGAAGATTTGTATACATTTGATACCAATACTTTTGTACTTTCAATCAAGTGCATTTTGAATTCCAGAATTGTAGTTCTTTCTATTTCAAAGTATTTCTACAATGCAGTATTGGCACTTTTACTTAAGTAAAACATTTGACTACTTTTTCCACCACTGGCTATGAACAGCCACCTCTTGAGGTATTCTCTCCCATGTCAGATTTACACACTGAAAAGTAACAGTTTTGGACATACAAGGTTTCCACCTGACAGTGGGTGATAGGAAGAGCTGTGAGTGCATTGTGTCAGTAGCTCACACTGCAGTGTGCCCACCAACACCCATTATTACCAATGGATTCTCTGCCTTTCTCTTTCTGTCTTTGAGTGAACCTCTGCCTGCTCCCGGCTGACAGTCCCTCTGTGTAGAACCTGGGACTTCATACTGGCACTGACAAAGCACCCTGCACTTCATTTAGAGCCCATAGGCCACGCACTGCACTGAGAGAGAGAGAGAGAGAGAGAGAGAGAGAGAGAGAGAGAGAGAGAGAGAGAGAGAGAGAGAGAGAGGGGGGGGGGGGGGGGGGGGAGGGGTGGGGGGGGGGGTGGGGGGGATAGAGAGGAGACAGGCAGAGAGAGGGAGGGGAGAAAAAGAGGGAGAGGGAGAGAGAGAGACTTACAGTACAGAGACAGACATAGAGAGAAAGGTTAGAGAGTCAGAGAGAGAGGGGGGTAGTAGAACGGGAGCAGACAGTGGGAGAGTGAGAATAAAAGTCCTTCCTAGAAATGTATATAGTGGAGTCAAAAGTACAACATACTGTACACTACATTTGAAAGATATAAATAATATATTTCAAATGTAGTTATGAGTCACACAAGCAGTGGTGGAAAAAGGTAAATACTCTGTTACAAGTAAAAATTCGGAATTAAATGTTTACTTGAGTAAAAGTAAAAAAGTATTGGTTTCAAAATGTACTTACAGTACCAAAAGTAAAAGTACTAAAATGTTTGAAAATAGCAGATCTACAAGCTCACAATGTGTCGCGATGTGACGCGTCGCTACGCAGGTCTATTTACAACTCTATTTACAACAGTTTAGTGAGCAAACCATGTTCTCACCTGTTGGTCGTCTGTCAGAGTGACTATTTGTAAATCTAGCAAATCTGGTCATGTAGAAAGAGCAATGAATGTATGGATCTGTCCACCAACCAAGCCTCCATCTACAGTATGTGTGTTCTCCTGCAGTGTTGATTTCGTCGACTAAAACTACCTTTTTTCACTTAGGAAAACAAAATAAAAATTAGAAAAAGTGCTCCTCGGAGCACAGGTCTCCGCCAGGTCAGGTACGTTATTCTGGCCTCCTGGTGGCGCTATAATAGGCCAATCTGAAAAGGGTGCCATTTATTCTTAGGTCTTTCACGGCAATCGGACACTGCATTCATGATTTGAGGCATTTTATTCCAAAAATGTGTTTTTCTAAATTAGACCTGCTGGTGGCGCTATAACAGGCCAATGTGAAAAGGGTGGCATTTCTTCCTCGGCTTAGTGGGAATGTGCGTGTGAAATTTCACGGAAATCGCAAGCTGTGTGCATAGTTTGAGGCATTTTGTTCAAAACGGACCAATCCTGTAAACTTTGGAAGCCAACCTTAGGCAATCAGGATGGAATATGGGAAATCGGACAGATCCGTGTTGATCACATGACTATAGAGATACTGTGTACCGATTTGCATGACGTTTGGATAAAAAACATTTTTTTGGATTTTACAATCGGAGTAATGTAAAAAAATGGTTTTGCACAAATCGGCCTCCTGGTGGCGCTATAACAGGCCCATGTGAAAGATTTGGGCCAGAGGTTCTGAATTGGCATCCAGGGAGTGTGTGTGCACAGTTTCGGAGCAACCGGGCTAACGCCGACCGGGCCAACGGCGCTCGGGTGTTACGCTCAGAAAATAGCAGATCTACAAGCTCAAAACGCGTCGCAGCACGACGCGTTTTGAGCTTGTAGATCGGCTATTTTCAGCATGCAACCAAGTGTAAAATCAGCCATTACGACAAGGCCAAAATACATTTTAGTCAATCTTATGATAATTTGTCAACTAAAATTAGACAAAAATGTAAACATTTCAGACGACTAAAATATGTCCAAAACAAAATGGAATTTTATTCAAAAGACTCTGACTTAAACTCAATCAAGATTTGCTGTCAAAATCAACACTATTGTTGTGCATGGGAGGTCTCCAAGAGCCCTCGACTTTTGTTAAATAAATACAGTGATCATTCCACTCTACCCTTGTGGGAATTATTTTTTTATAAATCATACTGAAGTAAGGTTAAGTCCTGCCTCGACATGTGAAACTGAGACATATTATTCTAACTGAAAAGCCAATTCATTAGTCAAGAACCAGTCTGTCAAGGCTTCACAGCTTGTTCATCCATAACTCCACAAATAATTAATTTCACATCTCCACAACTCCACTTTTATTCCCATTAGCAGATGACTCACTTCCTTTGTATCTCATGACAAGTTTCCTGAAGCGCTGTGCAATCAGCAGTGGTGGACAAAGTACTTAACCCCCAGTACTTGAGTCAAAGTATAGATACTACGTATCGACAAATATTACTCCACTTAGTGAAAGTTGCTTTGTCAAATTTCTACTTGAATTCAAGTAGTCTACTGGAGTACCTGCTTTAAAAAAAAACTACTTAATATTAAAAAGTGTATGCTTTAAAAAAGTACTTAAAGGAATAGTTTGACCCTAAGTATTGAGGGTTGAAAAATGACTTTTTTTTCTATCAATTAGTCACCCCATGGAGACTTGAATTGATGGATATTTTTAGCCAATAATTTGATGACCGGCAGTGGTTCCGGTAAGAGACAAAAAGAGTCTCCTTTGTGTCTTCTACTGGAACTGCTGCCTACTGGTCTGCTGATCATCAAATTATTGGCTTAGAAATCAAAAACAAAAAAATATCCATGAATTCAATTCCATCAAGGTTCAAGGTTCCAAGGTTCAAGGTTCAACTTTATTGTCAACAATACCATTTACAAGTAAAAGGCACGTGAAATTCATTGTGCGCTAAAAAACCAACACAGCAGCTACAGTCTCAGTAATCCACATTTAGACTCAATGTCAAGTTATGTTATAACTAAGCTGCTTAATAAAAACATGTATAAGATCGAAACTACCTAAGTGCAAAAAGCTCATGTGCAAACTGCATGTCATATATCTAACATTAGCCACAGACATATGGCCATATAGTCCGGGCCATGTAGTTACATGGGGTTACTAATTGTTACTAATTGAGTTTTTGGGTCAAGTATGTCTTTAAGTGTTCAAAAGTAAATACAGTATAAATTAGCACATTTTATTTTAGACATTTCCTCACAAAATGCAATGATTTTCCAGGAAGAAAACAAATGGATAACAGTGAAAACAGCAGATATAAGCGAGACGTGACACAACACGTTGTGAGCTTGTAGATCTGCTATGTTCCACTATATCTGAAATAGGGTTAGTTCATAATGAACTTGTTTCCCTTCCTAGAAATGTAGTGGAGTCAAAAGTACAATATTAGTGTTTGAAATGTAGTGGAGTGAAAGTCATAAGTATCCACATAAATGCACTTAGTTACAGTCCACCTCTGATCATAAGTTGAATTAATTTCACATCGTGGGAACTTCACTTGCATTCCAATTGGCAGATTACTCACTTCCTCCTCTATCTCATGACTGACTAGTTTCCTGAACCGCTTTGCAATGATAGCTTATTGTAGCATATAATACAATATCCTACTATAATTCTAGTAACCTCTGTAGTGGTGGTGAAGACACCCGGTTCTCCTCACTGGCTGGACCAATTGCTCTGATTTTGCACACAGCCATTGACCATTACCATCTGAACACAACTGTGAAGCCCGTTTTTCAATTTCATCAAATCTCAGCTTCTTATTAGCGTTTTTCTGTCAAACACTGTCGCCATGGTTACGGGGCTGCCCAGCTATGGGACGAACTGCCTCCCGGGTTGCCAGATCATGTGCGCATATCCCCCCACGGCTGCGCTGCGCCGACCGGGTATGGTCTAGTACTATGAATTCTTATAGCAACATGAACTCATAGTTTATTTTGTTACTTAGAAGTCAATACATAGATATTTAATTCATGTATTTATTCTGTATATATCTTTCATCACAATATAGTTAGTGGAGGGGGGGGCCTGGGGGGCTCAGCCTTCATCAGGGGGGGCTTAAGACCCCCCCCCCCCCGCCGCTCTCTGGCGCCCATTTCTGAATCCTGAGGAAGGTTGTGTGTGACCGAATAGTTGCTTTAACCCTTGAAGACCTGAAGCCGATTCTACAAAATAATGTCTGAAAAACGTATGTTTCTATGTCCGAGGTTCTCAAACTTTTTCATGTCAAGGACCCCCAAAACGATATGAATTTGGCCGCGGACCCCCATCTCAAAACATTTTGTTCCAGGGACCCCCAGAAGCAAAGATTTGAGTTCAAAAAGGTTTGCTTTAAAATAATATATATTCAAAGATATGCACACATTTTCACGATTTTTCAAAAATAGCAGATCGACAAGCTCGTACCGCGGCACTGTAAAATAATGCTTTTTAGCAAAAAATAACAAAATCTAATAAAAAAAAGTCCCCTTACTGGGTTAAATAAATTATCCTACTGTGTACCTTGCAAGTGGCAGACAGTGTGCGGGTTATCTTTTATTGTTGAGAATCACTGGCATAACAAGATGGAGCGAAACATAAACAGAGAGGAGGAAATTGAGAGGAAAAAACAACTTGGAGTGGCCACTTCCGCCCCCGCTGCCCAAACACATGAAATACAGAGTGAGTGCCACACGTTTCATTCAGCCAATTACACATGGAGCCTCCTCGTTACTGTGTGGGGGAGAGATGACCCCATCATCTGTGTAAACAGTTCACTGAGAGAGAGAGAGAGAGAGAGAGAGAGAGAGAGAGAGAGAGAGAGAGAGAGAGAGAGAGAGAGAAAGAGAGAGCTAACATCCTGGCTCTCTCTTCATCTCAGCTGATATGCTGGGTGGCAAGAGAGACGCAGAAAGAAAGAAAGAAAGAAAGAGGGTGGGTGGGTGGATGGATGGATGGAGCAGGAATCCTCAGTGTTAATGGAACCAAATGGACCCCTTGAGGGTCTACTCGATTCCATTAATTTCAGTACAGTACAGAATAAAAAATACTGTTTCAGCACCATGGACAGTTCAATACAGGTCCAGCCACTGTTTCAGCACCATGGACAGTTCAATACAGGTCCAGCCACTGTTTCAGCACCATGGACAGTTCAATACAGGTCCAGCCACTGTTTCAGCACCATGGACAGTTCAATACAGGTCCAGCCACTGTTTCAGCACCATGGACAGTTCAATACAGGTCCAGCCACTGTTTCAGCACCATGGACAGTTCAATACAGGTCCAGCCACTGTTTCAGCACCATGGACAGTTCAATACAGGTCCAGCCACTGTTTCAGCACCATGGACAGTTCAATACAGGTCCAGCCACTGTTTCAGCACCATGGACAGTTCAATACAGGTCCAGCAACTGTTTCAGCACCATAGACAGTTCAATACAGGTCCAGCTACTGTTTCAGCACCATAGACAGTTCAATACAGGTCCAGTCACTGTTTCAGCACCATACACAGTTCAATACGGGTCCAGCCACTGTTTCAGCACCATGGACAGTACAATACAGGTCCAGCCACTGTTTCAGCACCATGGACAGTTCGATACAGGTCCAGCCACTGTTTCAGCACCATGGACAGTTCAATACAGGTCCAGCCACTGTTTCAGCACCATAGACAGTTCAATAAAGGTCCAGCTACTGTTTCAGCACCATAGACAGTTCAATACAGGTCCAGTCACTGTTTCAGCACCATACACAGTTCAATACAGGTCCAGCCACTGTTTCAGCACCATACACAGTTCAATACAGGTCCAGCCACTGCTTCAAGTCCACTGTTTCAGATCTAAAAGCTCACAACGCCTCGTAGCATGAGGCGTATACAATATGTAGTGGGGGTCCCTGTTTCATCTCTCTCTCTCTCAGCCAGGGGTCCTTTGCCTGAAAAACTTTGAAGACCCTTGCCATACGGTTCTCGAGATACGTGAACTACAGACGCACACACAGGCGGACGGAAGGACAGACAGACAGACAGACAGAGATTTTGTTTGAGAAGCACTAGATTGCACAGTGTGGAATGGTTTGAAGGGTCTGGAGGAAAACAGTCCCCGCAGAACAGAAATTAAATCCAAACACTCATGACCTATAAACCATTTAGTCAACATTGACTCCGATATTAAAGCTCGGTAACTTTTTAATGACTTTGGATATACCGGTAAACAAACATGACATTCATACTTTCTCATGGATTGTTCCACTCCACTCCTCCACCCTGTGTGTGTGTGTGTGTGTGTGTGTGTGTGTGTGTGTGTGTGTGCGTGCGTGCGTGCGTGCGTGCGTGCGTGCGTGCGTGCGTGCGTGCGTGCGTACGTGCGTGCGTGTGTGTCCGTGTGTGTGTCCATGTGTACTTATTCTACTGTAGCCACATTACATGCTACATGTATGTTTAAAATGTAGGACTACCTCCAAACACACATCTCCCCCCACCCCGTGACCTTTGTTGACTCCCAAAGGGGAGGCGAGGGGAACCATGGCTGCATGTTATGGAACCTCAGACAAACACAAGCTACAGTGTAGGAAACAGTTCTTGCAGCGAGTGGCAGGGTGTTGTTTGTGTGAAGCTCCGAGCGAGCGGCCCGACACAAATCCAATTGCTGTGAAGATTCTGTTTCGAGGCACCCAAAAAAAACAATGAGATGGCTTTTATTAAGTGAAAATGGGGGGAACTGCGAGAGTGGGAAAGCTCTGCCAATCGCATTAGGACTGGATCGGGGGAGTGGCGGGACGCAATAACGGGACGGAAGCCCGGGTCAGATAACAGGAGCGAGAGAGAGAGAGAGAGAGAGAGAGAGAGAGCGGTAAAGGGTTTAGTGGAGCGGGAAGGTCCTGAGAGAGAGAGCGAGAGAGAACGAGAGATAGATAGAGAGAGGCAGCCAGACAGACAGAGAGAGAGAGGGGACGCCAAAAAAACAAAATAAAATAAACAAAATGATGAAAGATATCTTCGCTGTCGGGTGGAAACCTTGTATATCCCAAAAAGTTCCTTGTCGGGAAATGGAAACAAATAAATAGTTTTCCACCGTATCCACTGTAGTTGCTGTGTAGTCACGACTCTTTGTTTGAACATTTTCGCGATGCGACGCGTTGTGAGCTAATAGATCGGCTATTTTCAAATAGCCTGTGTTTAAATTAGGGCTAAAGTGGTTGATGTATGTTTTATAATGTAATCATTTATACCTGCAAAGTCACTAGTAACTAGTTTTCAAATAATTGTAGTGGAGTAAAAGTACAATATTTGCCTCTGAGATGTAATGGAGTAGAAGTAAAAGTATAGACAATTGGAAATACTCCAGTAAAGTCAAAGTAGGCCTACCACCATTTTTTACTTAAGTACAGTACTTGAGTAAATGTACTTAGTTACTTTACACCACTGACAATGCGTCGTATACACTACTACTACAAAAGTAATAGTGTACGTCCATGCGACACTTTGTTATGGCGAAGTAGAGTCTAAAATAATAAATAATGTTTGAAATATGGAGATACAAGATTTTCGCTTTGGCAGCGAAGATATGGGAGGTAAAAACAATGGAGTGAGGCAAGCATCCAGAGGAAGTCAGCAAAGCTGTGGATAACTGAGTATGTGTTTCTGCCGACGTGTGAGTCTGAGTGAGGTGAAGAACACAAAGACAGCGGTGGGCCTGATACTTCAGTCAAAGTTATAGTCCTGGTCAAGTATTATTCAACTACAAGTGAAAGTTGTTCAGTCAAACTTGTCCTAGAGTTAAAGTACTGGAGTACTTGCTTTTAAACAATACTGGAGAATTCATAATGCCTATACCCGACAGCAGAGATATGTATTCACTAGATGCAGGTTTGTTTGTGAGAGCTCAATCCAAGACGGTGACACATCAAGGTTAGTTGGCATGTTGTCACAGAGACACACACTTGTTGAATAATCAATGCACAGACAGGGTCAAGCGGGGGAAGTTACAGTACAGTATCAGCCGCCACTGTCTCCATGTGACTTCGTGCGATAGCTCCACTGTACCGCCGTGTACCGGGGACCTTGAGAGGACAAAAGAGGCTGGGGACAAGAATGAGAGACGGCCTGCACGCCTACGCAGCCCCTGTCTAGGACGACGACACGACACTGCATGGCTTCTTAATGGCTTCCTGACGTCTGGCCTGGCTGCCTGGCTGTCTACCCCCACCCCCACCCCCACCGACTGTCCTCAGAGAGTGTAGGAGTCTGAATGCCGGTGGTGAGAAGAAGTGCTTTTACGAATACGATACCATAATATGAAAAGTCATGTTTTCAAAACTTAATTTAAATGAAAGTACAGAAGTATTAGTATCAAAAGGTACTGACAGTACCCAATTAAAAGTAGTATTTTCCCTAATTTTTCTTTAAACTTTTCTTTTAAATATCTAAAGTATAAAATAGCGCTTAAGTGGTTAATGTATGTTTTGTAATAGTCAATAGTAACTAAAGCTGCCAAATAGTATTGTAGTAGGGTAAAACCTATAGTTGCCTCTGAGATGTAGTAACCGTATTAAAGTAACAAAAACACCCCAAAAAGTACCAAACCTGGTAAAAAAAAAAACCGCAAATGTTTGCACATGCATGCAGGCGCGCTGCGCACACGTGTATGCGTCCCCTTGGGTTCTAAGATGCCCTCTGCGTCCTTGGATGTAGTATAACAACAATTGAAATACTCAAGTAAAGCAAAGCTACCTCAAAATCGTACTGAAGTACGGTACTTAAATGTGCCTAGTAACGTTCAATATCTCTCTCTCTCTCTCTCTCTCTCTCTCTCTCTCTCTCTCTCTCTCTCTCTCTCTCTCTCTCTCTCTCTCTCTCTCTCTCTCTCTCTGCCATGTCCTTGCGTCTGGCGAGTCACGACACGCGCCCGTCGATAAGTGAAAGATACACTGTGGATAACGGCGAGGGCTAAAATTGAACTGATGTAATCACAGCGCTCGATGCTCAACTCAACCTTCTGCCCAAACGCCAGTGTGATTGAGGTCATTAAATAAAAAATAACCGAGGTTGGAATCACCACACTGCCTTCGTTTTCGTTTTTAACAGATGCAGTAGAAAAAAGTACCAAAGATTGCAGATCTACAAGGTCACAATGCGTTGTGAGATGGTAGATGGGCTATTCTCAATTTAATTTAATTTCAATTAATTTAAAGTGTCAAATCACAACAAGTTGTCTCAAGACACTTTACATGTAGAGCAGAGACCCAACATTGTTCCATCCTGAGCAAGTTTCTTTTGCAAGAGTGGCAACGAAATACTCCCCCTTAAAGGGATATTTCACTGATGTGGGTAATTTTATTGTTTACTCAGGCGATGATTGACAGGCAAAATTCCTCAACAGCGACACCCGCAGGCAAAGATTTATTTTTTTCATTGCAGTTGAAAAGGCTTTAGAAATGTGAGAGAAAAACACCTGCAATGGCTAACTGGAGTGGAATTTTCAGTTAAAACTCTTTTTCCTCCTTCAAACACACGTTTGAAGGACCATGACAAAGACTTTTAATGTGTTGTAAAACTGAATGTCATGTAGACTGAATGAGTAGACGATAAAATGACCCAAAACATTTTTGAAAGTGAAATATCCCTTTAAGTGGAAGAAACGTCAGGCAGACCCAGGCTCTATAAGGTGGGGGTCCTTGACATGAAAGAGTTTGAGAACCACTGATATTATAGCAGCATAAAAGTGCTTCAGAAAACTGTTAGGATTTAGAAGGCATTTGTAGAATCGGCCACAGGTCTTAATGGGTTGATTTACATACACAATCATTTCTGCCCGTCCAGGGTGTTGTTTGGTGGTTAAAGCCTGCTATTACTGGCTGTTTGGGCGCTGGGCGGGTCACCTGCCCCCCCCCCCCCTCATTCCTCCCAGCTCTTTGCCAAAGTAATTCTGACAGGCACATTAAAATGCAAATTCCTTGCCATTTTTGTCACTTTCCTTCGCCGTCCGCTCGGCGCAGAAGGGGGTGGGGGGGGGGGGGGGGGGATTGGAATGCCGGGCCCCTGGGGTCAAATATCGTCGCTGTCGGGTGGAAACCTCGTATGTCCAAAACAGTTACTTTTCAGAAAATGGGGGGGGGGGGGGGGGATAGAAGCTGTGTTCGAAAGGATCCAATGTAGATATTATTTAGTCGCATGCTATCATACGTTTCGCTGATTCAATATTTATAAAACCCACAGACACAAGCTCACAACGCGTCGCGATGCAACACATTGTGAGCTTGTAGATCGGCTATTTTTGCTACTTTTAATTTGCGACTGTTGTATGATGAAGCACTGCATTACTTTACATTCAACTTCAACGCCGCTGAAGTGCCTTTGAGCAAGGCACTGAACCTCTAAACTGCTCCGGTAGAGCTGCTCAGTGGCCAACAGTATCAAGCATGTGGTTGTACTGGTCTGTCAACTCGTTCTCACTCCCAAGGAGTCACTCTGTCAGTAAGCCCTGAAACATCAACTTTTGACGTGACGGGACGACATGGCGACGTCGCATGTTGACAAAACTTTGCCTCAACCTAACCCTAACCGCATAAAAACTGTGTGGAGAGAGAACAAAGTCCCATGGTGGGATTCGATCAAGGTAAGCGCTGCTACCAGGTACGCCACCCAAGGCAGCTGGTCAGTCCTTCGATTCTAGTAGTATTTGAAGCTCCAATAGGTGCCTTTCAGTTTGTGTAGTCCTGTAGTGACGCATTAGGGAGTGAAAATGACAGAGCTTATCTGTGAGAATGTGTTGTACTGGTCAGCTCCCAGTTTTTAATGTGTGAGTGTGCAGGGCATTGCTGAAAACTGAGCGCTTGTGCTGCAGCTGCTAAATAAAGGGTAAGAAACATGATGGAGATACAAGGTTTCTTCTCCGACAGCAGCGGTGGATGTTGGAGCGGTCACGTCGCCTGATTTTCCCACCAGGAGGGTTCTCCATTTGCATAGCTCCTTGTTCCCACTTAACGCCAATCACCAGTGGGTGCCCTGCAAGCACCTCACCGCTCACACAGGTCTAACTTTGACCGTGCAATTTGCCAGGGATGGACGGCATAATAGTGAACGTGGATATACCTCATTGGCCGCGGCTGTTCGTTGGAGCGATGCGTCATCGCGGCCGCCATATTTTTGCATTAAAGGCCTCCTAATGTATGTCTATTGAAGCAGGATATCTCTCCACAATTAAAATCCTCATAAATCGCTGAATTCTCAACCGATTTCCACGCTGTTTGGATTTTTTTGTCAGACATGAATTTATGTTATGATAATACTTTCATAGGAAAAACATCATTATCTTTGAATTTTTATCCCACAATTTTGTAACCCATTTTTTCACCCAGTGCCAATTGCCTATGTAATCCTGGGCGCTACTCTCCCTCTGCCAGCCTATCGATAGCCCAGCACTGAGCTCATGCATGAGGAGCTAGCAAGCCGCTTTTTATCACCTGACAGGGTGGAGTTTCCCCGGTAGGACGCCAGAAGGAACACGTTATTCCAACCAGTTCCTTTCCCCTCCACGGGGAGAACATACAAACTCCACACAGAAAGGCCCTTTCGCCAACCCCACCTAGGGTGTGGGCACTGATGACCGGAGGAGAGAACACGCCCCCAGCGCCCACAGCCTCCCCGGCGGGAATCGAACCCAGGACCTTCTGGCTGTGAAGCGACAGCGCTACCGACAACGCTAGCGCTGTTGACAGCGCTACCGACCGTGTCCCCAAACACCTTATCTTACATACAGTTATGGTACAATGATAGTGGCTGTTTTACCACCTGAAAGCTCCCCTGGTACCGGTGACCTTCTGATTACCAGACGGCCTCTTTACACACTAAGCCACTGTTTCTCCACCAGGGTCCAAATGGACACTTATACTGTAACTGGACACTGTAACTCTGAGAGTGTATACAAATGGAACCAAATGGACCCCTCGGGTCCATTTGGTTCCACTTGTACACTCTCAGAATTAAATGAACACTGGGGGATTTTACAATGTAGATTAGGATCCCAGAGATAAGAAGAGGGGGAAAAAAAGGGGGGGGGGGAGAGTGTCAAATGTGTCCGTAGCTGGACAAATTTCAAATTGGGGGGGGGGGCCTGAAATGGAAAAGGGTGAGAATCACTGCACTAAGCCACCCCCACTCAAAAAAAAAGAAGAAAAGGAAATGACCAGAGGGGGAGATATCAAAAGCAAGAAGAGGCATCGATCTCCCCCCATCCCCCCAAGCAAATCCGACCCTATAGATAAACCTCATCTCCATCCCATCCTCCAGACAGCTAGAGAGAGAGAGAGAGAGAGAGGGCATTGAGAAGTTCATCCTCAGAAAAACCTCCATGTGGAAAAAAAAAAACATTTCCTCATTACTGCTACTGTATCCCTGCACATATAAAAGGTTTGGCGGAGGTCAGTACCTTTCACTGCAGCACCGCAGGGCCGGACGGGCCTGACGAGGCCAATTAGAGGCCGTAATTAGTGCATAATGCTGAATATGTGCGCGATAGCATAATGTAGGCAATTGAGTTCATAATTGAATTAAGCCCACCCAACCCTACATTGTGCTTTATGCATGAGGGGAGTGAGCAGTGGTGTAGTAACTAAGTACTCAAGTACTCTACTTAAGTACAATTTTGAGGTATTTTTACTTTACTCGAGTATTTCCAATTTTCATTGATTATGCATTTTATGCATTTTATACATTTGAAAAGTTGTGAAATGTGACATTCTGCATAATGAGTACTTTCTACTTTTGGTACTTAAAGTACATTTTGGGACCACATGGGTGGTTAAAAGTGTAGTTAACCCCCAAAATGACTTTTTGTTTCAAATATTTTTATTTTCGCTCCTGTCCGTCCCTCCGTCCGTGTGTCCGTGTACGTCAGTCAGTGAGCTGCTAATCTCCGGCACCTTTGGACCAATTGGTGTGAAACTGTACACTCACACTCAGAGAGGCCAAGGGAAGGAAAAAAAAACGGTACACATTATCTCTATGGTCATGTGATCAAGACGTAGAGTAGCTGTCTGACCATTGGCTTCTAAAGTTTTGAGTGGCCCATTTTGCATAAAATGCCACACATCACAAACACAGTGTCCGATGGACATGAAACTTTTCACCCACATTCACAGTAGGCCAAGGACAAACGTCCACCCGACATTTTTCCAATCGGCCTCATGGTGCGCAACAACAAACCTCTTCAGATTTTGGCCTATAACTAGTTAACCGTTGCACGATCAAAACTTTTTTTCCCCCTAGATTCCTTTGATTATGCAACTCACACAACTCTCCATATAGGCCCCGGCTATTTGTGCCAGATAACATTTTATGCCATTTAGCATTTTCTTCAAAACGCGCTTTTTGCTACTACTCCTACAGATTTGGTCCTTAACTCTCACACATCGGCACACGTTATCACCGTGTCACTGTAGTAGATCTGCTATTTTCACTGTTGAAATAGGGCATGAGTGGTTAATTCATAATGTACTTTTTTTCCCATCCAACAAATGTATTAAACACAGTCAAGAGCACAATATTTGTCTTTAAAATTTAGGGGTGCATTTTTGCATTAAAAAATACAGATACTCAACATTAACATGTACAGTACTCAAGTAAATGTACTTCGTTACTGTCCACCAATGGCCAGTTCCCACTTGATGTCGTGTGGAAGTTCCGACTGCTCCAGACCGTACTGAATAACTGCTCGCTTGCATAATGTCTTCAGACTAGGACTTAAATCTAAGACGTACAGTGTGTGTTCTGCAAAGGCGATGATACGGTCTCCCACCATGCAACAGCACATACTATACATTGGACACAGGCCTTTCCCCTTGGGCTCAACCTTCTTCCAGGAGAAGGTCTCTGGACTGAATCTCCACAGATCACTGAAGGTCTGGTCGCAGTTTTTACCACCAATTATTATGTACAGCTCTCCATTGTGGGCAAAGGTTGAATGACTCCATTGTTGTTTTGGTTTGGAAGGGCTTGCATAACGTGTGTTCAGCCAGCGGTTTGTGTCTGTGTCAAACACATGGATGATGTGGGCCCATGGAGAGGTTCCGCTCCACACTGCAATCGTCCCAAATACAAACATCTTTGTCCCGATGATGGTGGCAGAGGTAAGGTGGTATGAACCAGGCGGTGAAGTGCCTCCGGTGTTAATCAAAGACCAGACCATCGTGGTGGTGTCCAACTTGCAGGTGTCATTAGTCCATCCAGTCCGCTGGATGTATCCTCCATGGACATACATGACCTTCCCCAAGACACAGGCTGAGTGGTGGGACCTCTCCCCTGGAACAGTCCCTGCAATCCTGGGCTTGAACCATCTGTGGGCGTCAACATCAAACGAATAAAGCATGTTGCAGTAAGGAAACCCTCCCCAGATGTAGACGGCATCTTCTATCAGCACAGCCGTGTGGTCCCTGCGCACAGAGGGAACAACCTCAAGGCTACCTTCTCTCCCAGTTGTCATGGGGGGGAACTTCATCCAGTGCAAAGGCACTGTGTTGAAAATGTGCACTTCAATCTGACCGTTGTTGTCATTGTTGAACATCCCTCCAAAGCAGTACACCTTGTGCTCAACCGACACAGCAGCAGCATACTTTCCTCCTTTCCATTGAGATGGTGATCCTACTTTCAAATGTACCGTCCAGTGTAACATTTCTAGATTGAATCAGTGTTGACAAGCAGGTGGAGTTCTAGGTGCAAGGTTGCTAAATGATGTTTCGTCTGTTGGACTATTCAATTTAAAGGACAATGACACAATGTTGTGACGTCATGTGTGATGACGTCAAACACACTTTGTGCTACTACTCCTACAGATGTTGTCCAAGACTCGCACAAACCGGTCCACATTATCTCTGATGTCATGTGATCAAGATGTATGAGAAATTTGATATTTCCAGATTCTATTACAAGTGCCATCCAATAACGCAGCCTAGCAGAGACCTGTGCACTTTTTCTATCAGTTACACCATGAAGCGTTGCATTAATGGAGATCACATTACTGATCCAGTAATCCAATATTTTCAGAAAATAGGAGGCCAAATAAAACTATATACACAAATAATTTATAAACTTTTTAAAAATACATTTATGAAACACATAGTTTTGCTCTTTTTAAGTTTGGGCCTCCTATTGATGTAAATATAATAGTATTAAATCTCAAAACGGTCTGTACTTGGTCCCCTCTTTTCCCCCCCCCCCCCTCTATACCATACATGTGTGTTGAAAATAGCCACAAAAAAAGCTTGTAGGGTTCTCCTTTTTGCTCAAATTTTGCCTATCATGACATGCCCAGAATAGGGACATCATGGGACATGATGTGCTTAAAGACACACTTTGCGACATAGTCCTCAATTTCAGGGCAAGCCATCCGATGATGAGCAAACACATTTGAATAATGTCGGCAGTATTAGTGGTCATGAGTTATAAAATGTTTGTTGCAGAATCTGAACGTCCACTTATATGACGGCGCTATCATATAGAAGTGTGTGTGTGTGTGTGTGTGTGTGTGTGTGTGTGTGTGTGTGTGTGTGTGTGTGTGTGTGTGTGTGCGTGTGCGTGTGCGTGTGTGTGTGTGTGTGTGTGTGTGTGTGTGTGTGAAAAACGAAAAAGAAAAACAAGGCGGTGAGGGACAGAGAGAGAGCGAACAAGGAGAAAGGAGCAAAAGTATAAGAAAGACAACTGCTGTCTTACCTTAAGATGAACTTAATGTAAACAGGCATGATGATTAGTCCATCAGTGGATAGTGTTATTTTACCACAACCACAAGTAAACAACTGTCTGCCACAAAAACGTGCCACTGCTGCTAATTAATAATAATGCATTGCATCTGTGCTGACCTACTGAACCTTGGAATATACCATTTTGTCAAGATAGGGGGGATACAATTGTTGTGGAGAATATATTATACCTTGTGAAAGCGATATTTGTTTTTGCATTTGTAGTTATTTTACAGTAAGTTGATAACTTCTTTTTTAGTTTTTCTATTTTCAAAAAGCAGATATAAAGTGGTAAAACTGCCTAGTGTTTCTTGCAAAATCTGGCAACACACAGACTACCTGCATTACACCTGTAGCCTACTAAGGAAGAAGATACTGAATGAAGCAGCAGAAAAGGGCAGTGGCGCCGCCCTGGAGAATGGCCAAGAAGAAGATGAATAGAGAAGGTAGTTCATTCCAAGCCTTATTTATGGTATGACACGAGTGGCCGCAGGTCAGTGACACTCGCGTCAGTCTGTCAGAACATTTAGTCTAGTACCCGTCACTGGATTTAGATGTTTGCCTCCCCTGATTTTTGGCTTGTCCTTTGTTAATAAATAAACTCTTTACAGTAAGTTCCAGCTCTTCTGCCTCCACTCACCCTATACTCTCCACTCACCATAACACACATACTTTATGGAGTTAACCTTCAAAGAAGGTGTTTGATTACACTGTCAAGACATCTCTCAGACAATACTACAGTTGTTTATAGGGTCCTGTCCATGGTGTGCACAGACATGCGCACAGTGTATGCCTGCACGCGCGCACGCGCGCACACACACACACACACACACACACACACACACACACACACACACACACACACACACACACACACACACACACACACACACACACACACACACACACACCGCAGCTGTGTAGCAGTTTAAGTCTGGGATTTAAATTTGGTTTGCATATTTTATGACTTCTGGTCGATCAGTAGTACCTCTTAAAGCCACATTATTATTTATGAATGACCGTGGAACGTGGGTCCAGCTAGTTTGTATTATTTTCTTTTTTTTTGCCCTTTTCAATCTCAGGGCAGGCTATTAAACCATTTTCCAGGATGTGTCAAAAAAAACATCAGAACCGGGTCCAACGTTATAGGCGGATGGGCCGACGGCCCACGCGGTGTGATTACGCTAAACCCCCCACTGTTCAAAACAGATGCTGCTGGCTGGCACCGGGCGCCGTGGCGACTGCACAGCCCCCGAGGCAGGGGGAGCCTATTTCTGGGGTAAATTAGTAAAGACAACAGTGGCTGCCCGGTGCATGCAGGTGCTGCCATGCTGAGGCGTGGCGCAAAGGCGACGGAGCAGAAACACACAGGCTCACCTGGGCAGCAGCGCCATGCACCCCGCCTGGCGCTTGTCATTTGGAGACCCGCCAGACGCCACGCACAGCCTGAATGTGTTGCTCTCTCTCTGTCGGTGGAGGAACAAGTACTCAGATTTAATTAAAAGTAACAATGTAATATTAAATAATTTAAAATATAATATGAAAAATACTCTTACAAGTAAAAGGCCACAATCGGATTGGTATCAAAATGAACTTTAAAAAAAAAAAGGTTCCCATGCAGTTCGATCCCGGGCTCCCCCAGAGTTAGTGTCGAAGTGTCCTCGAGTAAGACACTGAACCCCCAACTGCTCCCAATGACCAGGTTTACTGAGTAAAAGTACAAAAGTATTGGCATCAAAATATACTTAATGTACCAAAAGTAAAAGTATTCATTATGCAGAATGTCCCATTTCACAAGTTCAACATGTATACACATCTTTTGAAAATAGCAGATCTACAAGCTCATAAAGCTATTATACTTCATACATCGACAAAAAAAATAGTACGGTTTCACCTGATCGGTGTCGGCACTAGAAAACGCATAAATTACAAATTAGCCTCGACGCTGAAGACGTGAAGCAATGCAACATGTCCTCCTCCCAGCAGCCTGCGTACAGCGTCTCTGTGCTGCCCTGTGGCAGTGGCTCTGCCACCTTTCCTCCGCCGTGCCAGCACAGGGCTGAATGGCTAATTACCTGTAACGCAGCACGCAGAGAGAGCCACCGTCTCTGTTTGGCGTCTGGAGCGCGTCCAAATGACAGACGCCCGGAGGCCAGGGAAGTAAACTAAAGCACATTTACTCCGTGGTTGAAAGTAACTAAGTATACGTGCTCAAGTATTGTACAAATTCGAAGTATCTTATATAATAAAGAAATACATCACATGGATGCAACTGGGACGCATCATCAGTGTTGTAGACTGGGGTCATAGGGTGTTTCGGGTCTCGCAACATACAACATACACCCTCGCCCAGGTGACCCAGCCAGGGTTGATCAAGCCCCAACTTACGTCCCAGTAGCACCCACGGTCAGTCCTATGAGGAAAGACAGGGCCACTCAGTCCGGTTCTCCGGAAGTACTCTGCTGAGACTCGGGGAGGCTCTGGCACGTGGAGGGACTAGGCTCTGTGGGTTGTCTCCTGGCCGGGCTCCTCCTTCGTCTCACCAGGTCCAGGACCTGAGCGCTGTACCAGATCCTCTGCACCATCCCGATCCAAACATTTCCTTCTGGCGTGATGGTTCCTTGGGCCGATACCACTAGATTGGGCCGTCTAATGGTATTAGCTCCGCTTGCGGTACGCTGGAATGGAATGGCCCTCCTAAAGGGCTCACCGCGGGTTTGTTGGGATTCTTCCTCACGGAAGACACAGCATGGGGCGCTAACCCATACTGCTCCCGGGATACCGTCTACATTCCATTCTTTACTTTACCGGAATATATATATCTTTTTTTCAATACTTTTTTTTACTTCTACTCCACTACATCTCAGAGGCAAATAGTGTAGTTCTTTACGCCACTACAATTATTTGAAAACTAGTTAATTGTAGATTTTGATTATTATTACAAAGCAACCTCTTTAGCCTTATATATAGTTTTAGTATAATCACCTCTGCTCTTTTCCCACTGTACAAACATCATTCTGAAACATAGCACTGACATTTCAGCACCATGGACAGCACTGTTTGTTGCTCAGTGGCAAAAGCTATAACACTTGAACTTGTTTCCTTGCTAGTTAGTTAAATGGTAAATGGTGCATTTATATAGCGCTTTTATCCACAGCGCTTTACATAGATTCTGCATTACATTCACACACACATTCATACACCGATGGCAGATGAAACCATGCAAGGCACCAACCTGCTCATCGGGAGCATTTAGGGGTTCAGCGTCTTGCTCAAGGACACTTCGACACTAGTCTCGCGTTACCAGACTGTTGCCTCCCACAATTTGCAAATGTTTCCGGCATACAGTCTGGGACTCGGAAGCTCTGATCATATGTAATGGGAAAGCGGATGCCCCTCCCCTACCCATTTCCGTTTTAGCATTGTGCAGTGGCACAAAGGAGTCCGACTGGAATCAACGAATCTCATAAACATCGTTTATGTCTACTAGTGTCTTCTTTCACAGTTTTTTCGACGTTAATTCCATGATACCTTTCTCAGTTTTCTGTGATAAACAATCCTCGCACAAATAACATGAATCTATCGCTCCTATGACTATGCTTCCGCCTCGGTTCTGTTTCCACTGAGACTACAGGTCCGCGGGCACCGCGTCGTGATTGGTCAAATGTCTTTCCGGTCTGAACAACTTCCGTTACACAGCTTTCGGGAAGTGGAGTTCCAGACTCTATATAGCATTCAGAGATTGTGGAATAGTAGTCTGGTGACGCGAGACTACTTCGACACTAACTCTGGGGGAGGCCGGGATCGAACTGCCGCTTCCGGCCGCTCTGCCGGTCACTCTACACCTGAGCCACTGCCGCCCCAATAGTTCAACAAGGAAGCCGTTTGATTCGCATAATTTCAGTGAGGTATAAACATCTACTTGGGGCTAGCTTGAGAAAGGTAACGCGGTGGACTTTATGTCACCTTACTTGTTGTCAAAGTTATAGATTTGCGTTGAACTTTGCAAACTGTCTCAACACATTTGATGACACCCACACAACAGATTGTTTTACAAACAAAACTCAAATTCAATTCAAAAGTCCATGACTTTATTCATCATGGCAACATGCATATTTTAGCCAGAGAACTAGCTAATTAAAAGCTGGGTTACTTGCGGCAGTAGCTGAGTGGGTTTAATGAACCACTTAGGGCAGTAGCTGAGTGGGTATACTGTAGTAGAGAGTCTGCCTGGGAATCAGAATGTAATCTGTTTATGTGTCAAAGTATCCCTGAGCAAGACACTTTAACCCCTAAACTGCTCCCCAGATGCCAAATTAATAGCAGCCAAATGCAGACAGAAAATTATATTCATGTGCAAAATGTAAAGTAGCAAATGTCCCAACAACACCTAAAGGGGAAACTATTATTATTATTATTACTTCTATTATTTCTATTACTTCTACTACTACTTCTGAAAAGTTACGGAACAGCCATTTTGGTAATTGGTAACTTAATTGGTAAATAAATGAATACCGCACATCACATCCGCGATGCATTGCGAGCTCAACCCATCAAGACTGACAAAGCATCTGTGTAACCACTTAAACCATTATTTTATGCTTTGTTTATTCAAAAATAGCAGATTTGCAAGCCCTATGAGCTTGTAGATCTGCTATTTTTGAACAGCCAAAGTATAAAATAATGGTTAAAGTTGTTACACACATGCGTTCCCGGTCTAAATGGGTTAAGTCATACTGAAGTAAGGTTAATTCCTGCCTCGACATGTGAAACTGAGACCTTTTATTCTAACTGAAAAGGCAATTCATTAGTCAAGAACCAGTCTGTCAAGACTCCACAGCTTGTTCATTCATAACTCCACAAAGAATTAATTTCACATCTCCACAACTCCACTTTTATTCCCATTAGCAGATGACTCCCTCTGTATCTGATGACTGTGGTTAGCATGGTGCACAAAGTACTCAACCCCCGTCCTTGAGACACGACACGTTGTGAGCTTGTAGATCTGCTATTTCCCACTATATGTCAGGATATGCATTTCTGCGTCTTGTTTTGAAGTGTTTCTGGTTCTTATTTTGTAGTTTTGTTCTATTGTTTCCTGTCCGCCCCTGTAGTACTGTACCTGCCTTGTCTAACCTGTCTTGTGATTTGTCTGTGTTTCCACCTGTGTCCTCTTAGTCCTCGAGCCTATCCCAGTGTTGATTGTCGGTTGAGTTCACCTGTGTCCTGTTATCCCTGTGTGTATTTAAGCCTTGTGTTTGGGCGTGTTGCTTTGTTGGATTATTGTGTTTGTATCCTGAGTTTCCAGTCTGTTCATGTTTGTTGTTATTCATTAAACTCGGTCTTCCACGTCAAGATTCTGACTTCCTTGCATTTGGGTCCTACTAGAGAAACGTCCTGACATAATAATCCAACCCTATTGGACCCAGCAGGAAGAGTTTTTTGTTTGGTTTTTTATTTTATTCAAGATGCCAGCAGTTTGGAGCAAGCTGCTAATGGACCTAGTGGGTCCAGGTCTGTCAGTGCACACACCTGTGACACTTGCCTGTACTCTGCCGTCTCCTGCCCATGCCATGCCCACCCAGGGGCCCCACGTTCCTCACCCTGAGCGTTATGGAGGTGATCCTGAGACCTGTGACTCTTTCATTGCCCAGTGTTGGGCAGTTTTTGAGGACCAGGCACCTGCCTTCTCCACTGAACATTCCCGCCTGACTTATGTGAGGTACATGCTCACAGGAGAGGCCCTGTCCTGGGCTATTTATGTGTGGGAGGAGGAAGAAGAGTTTTGCTCCAGCTACTACTCTTTCATAGCAGAGCTGAAAAGAGTTTTTGGTTCTCCAGTGTCCAGCGGCCAAGAGCCCGTGCTGCCCAGCACCACAGAGCCCATGCTGCCCAGCACCACAGAGCCCATGCTGCCCAGCACCACAGAGCCCATGCTGCCCAGCGCCACAGAGCCCATGCTGCCCAGCGCCACAGAGCCCATGCTGCTCAGCACCACAGGGCCCCTGCTGCCCAGCACCACAGAGCCCATGCTGCCCAGCGCCACAGAGCCCATGCTGCCCAGCGCCACAGAGCTCGTGCTGCCCAGTGCTGCTGACTCTCTGTTGCCTAGCATTGATGAAACCTTGTTGGCTGTCCCTACACCTGCCTGTTCCATGATGTTCCCTGATCCTGTCTGTCCTGACCCCGCACCTGCCTGTCCTGAGTCGACTCCAGCCCAAGACCCATTTGAGGGGTCTCGTTTGGTCGTGTTCAGGGGAATCCGTGGGTCCTCCAGAAGGGGGCGTGATCGCCATGATTCCCGACACCCTCAACGCTGCCTGTTGCCCAGCGCCCTGGAGTCCCCGCTGCCCAGCGCCTTGGAGCCCTTGCTGCCCAGTGTCCAGTGTGTCTCGCTGCCCATCGTTCACAAGGCTCCACTGCTGCCCAGCGCTACAGTGACTCCACCCCCGGTCTTGCCTGAGATCGTGTTGGCTGTTCCCGCCAACACCTTGCCGGTCCTGCCAGATTCCTCGTTGGCTGGCCCCGCCTGTGTCCTGTCTGTGTCCTCGTTGTCTGTCCCCGCCTCTGTCTTGTCTGTGTCCTTGTCGGCTGTCCCGCCTGTGTCCTCGCCATCTATCCCGCCTGTGTCCTCGTCATCTGTCATGCCTGTGTCCTCGTCGTCTGTCCCCGCCTGCGTCCCACCTGTTTCCTCGTCGGTTGCCCCCACCGACGCCCTGCCAGAGACCTCGTCGGTTGCCCCCGCCGACGCCCTGCCAAAGACCTCGTCAGCGGATTTTGCCGACGCCCGGCCAGATGTCCTGTCGGCTGTCTCTGCTGGCAGTCTGCCGGGACCCTTGTCTGTTACCCCTGTTGAACTTTGTGTACTGTGCCCTGTCATCACCGCCGATGCTGCCCAAGCACTCCTGCTGCCGGACCCCGGGCCTGACCTCCAGTTGTCAGAGCCTGGGCTTACACTACAGCAGCAGGATCTCGGGCCTGCACTCCAGCAGCTGGCCCCCAGGCCGACACTCCAGTTGCCAGACCCTGGGCTTGCAAACCAGCCGCTGGCCCCCGATATTGTTCTTCAGCCACTTGCCCCCGGTTCTCCTCTCCCTGTGCCCCGGTCTCCTTGTTCTCAGGTACCCCAGTCTCTGTGTAACCTGTCTCCATGCCCTTCAGACCCTTTGCCCCCATGTTTCCTAGATTCATCGTGTCCCAGTCCCCTTGGGTCCTTGTCTCCATTACCCAGACCTAACGCAGTTCCGGGCCCCCGTACTAGTCCTGTCCACAGTCCCTTTACTGTCTCTAGCCTTGTTCCCAGCCACGTTCGTAGCCCCGTCCCTAGGTCTGTACCTAGCCAGCCTATTCCTTCCATTTCCCAGCATAGCTCCCCTGTCTGGTCTGTCAGACCTCCTGTTTCCCAGGTCACTCACACCCCCATTTCTCCTTTTGTCAGTCCTTCTGTTTCTCATGCCCTTAATTCCCCATTTATCCAGTCTGTTAAGTTCCCCCAGTTCCACTCTGGAACACCCCGCCCTCTGGCCAGGGGTGTAGTTGGTCCACCAACCACCCCGTTAGCTGCTCTCCCTATTTGTGTATCTGCCTGTCTCCCTCTCTGCTTCTCTGCTAGTTTGTCTGCCAGTCTGTGTGTCTGTCTATCTACACCCCAGTCCTCCAGTCTTCCCTCTGACTTGCTTTCCCGCCTGTTGTGTCAAGTCACCTGTTTGTCAGCTTGCCTGCCTGTCTGTCAATTGATTTGTTTGTCACTTGGTCTGTCTCAACTTGTGCCTATGTGTTTATCTATGTGCCTTTCTGCATGTCTGTCTGTGTGTCTGCCCACCTGCCTTTCTGTGTGATTCTGTTGTTATGATTGTAAATGCTTCTGTCGGTCTCAGTCAGTCTCGTTGGTTGTGTGTAGTCTCTGTCTAGTCCTGTCTGCTCCTCTTGTCTGTCTGTCTCCTTGTTTCCTTGTTGTCTGTCCAGTTTATCAGCCTTACAGCTAGCCGTCTGGCTGTTGACTAGTCTGTGTGATGTTTGTTGGCTGTGTTCTGTCTCTTTGTCTAGTTTATTGTGCCTGTCCTTGTGTGTGTCTTCTTGTATGCCTGTGTGCTTGTTTCCTGTTCTATCTTGTCTCTTTTCTGCCTGTTTCTTGTCACCTTTTCTCTGCCGGTGTCCTCAGTCCTTCTCCCCGTACCTGGTCAGTTTTCCCCAGTCCCGTATCACCCTGCTCTGTCCTGCCTAGTTGAGCTAGTGCAGAGTTTTGGCCCTGCCCATCCCAGTTTTATGTTTTGTTCCTAGCCCTGTTCCTGTCCCACTCTGCCCTGCCCCATTTATCTAGCCCCTGGTTCTTTGCTCTTGTACAGTCCTGTTCCCTGTCAAGTATCCCGTCAGTTTTTGTTCTTGACAGTTTGTATCAGTTCTGTGTTCAGGTTTTTTGCCCCGGTCTAGTGTGAAGATTTGTTTGACCTCCTTCGGGCCCCCTCTTTGTTGTTTTTGTGGGACGTCTGGTAGCCGTCCCTTTGAGGGGGGGTAATGTCAGGATATGCATTTCTGCGTCTTGTTTTGAAGTGTTTCTGGTTCTTATTTTGTAGTTTTGTTCTATTGTTTCCTGTCCGCCCCTGTAGTACTGTACCTGCCTTGTCTAACCTGTCTTGTGATTTGTCTGTGTTTCCACCTGTGTCCTCTTAGTCCTCGAGCCTATCCCAGTGTTGATTGTCGGTTGAGTTCACCTGTGTCCTGTTATCCCTGTGTGTATTTAAGCCTTGTGTTTGGGCGTGTTGCTTTGTTGGATTATTGTGTTTGTATCCTGAGTTTCCAGTCTGTTCATGTTTGTTGTTATTCATTAAACTCGGTCTTCCACGTCAAGATTCTGACTTCCTTGCATTTGGGTCCTACTAGAGAAACGTCCTGACACTATATCTGAAATAGGGTTGAACTTTTTTCCCCTCCTAGAAATGTAGTGGAGTCAAAAGTACAATATTAGTGTTTGAAGTGTTTGAAGTTTGAGTGAAAGTCATAAGTATCCACATAAATGCACTTAGTTACAGTCCACCACTGATCATAAATTGAATTAATTTCACATCTTTTAGACTCCACTTGCATTCCAATTAGCAGATTATTCACTTCCTCCTCTATCTCATGACAGTTTCCTGAACCTCTGTGCAATCCCTGGTTGGATAATGGAGACAGGACTGCTTCTCATCCGGAATGTACTAGTAGTTAACGACAACCAGCCTCCCCCAGGGAGGGAGGGGAGCAAAGAGATTACAGAACAAGAGATGACATTATAACAACCAGCGCGATTTGAAAATCGTGAAAATGTGTGCAAATCTTTGAATATTATATATTTTAAACGAGCACGCACACATGCATGCGCGCGCGCACACACACACACACGCGCGAAGCACAAGGGGGCGAGCCTGAGGGGGCGGGGGCGGGCTGGCGGGCTATGTTAGTGCAGCGAGTGGCAGTTGGGGCAAACCATAGAGGGGCAAACGCAGTCCCCACAACATCATTTACAATTCTGTGCCTATCGGTACATAACTCGGACGGCGCTTAGTCGACTAGCAGACCATCGGCCCGTCGTCGCGGGCACTCGTGCCTGGAGGCGCTCAGGCGCGACTCCTTGGCCTCAAGGTCTGCTGAGTCAGCGCGCCTCCGTCATGGTCCAAAACTGTACTTTATCGGCGAAAAAAAGTAGTCCGCGGTTGTTTGATAAAGTAATGTCCCAAGCGGGAGTCAAACCCAGACTCCCAGCGGTAGTGGATGGGGAGTCCAATGATTATCGAAGTGCGCCACTGAGGCTGGTATGTATGTATATCCATGTTGTTGTCATCGTCACCGTCCTCGCATCGCAGCCCCGAGCCTAAAAACAAGCGCTCCACTTCCAATCTCCCTGGAATGCCAATCTACCTGTGACATGTACATATATATATATATATATATATATATATATATATATATATATATATATATATATATATATATATATATGTATATATAGATATAGATATACAAATATATACAGATATACAAGCTTGCAGCGTATTCGTATACAATATGGATAAAGGGGTGAATATGTATTAACACCTTTTGCTGGGGACCCCCAATGGAACCCCCTCAAGGACCACTGGACCAAAGCATTATTTTACACTTTGAGCTATTCAAAAATAGCAGATATACAAGCTCATAGCGCGGCACCGAGTGCCGCGCTAAGAGCTTTTAGATCTGCTATTTTTGAAAAAATCGTGAAAATGTGTGCAAATCTTTGAATATATATATTTTTAAAGCGAACATTTTTAACTCAAATCTTTGCTTCTGGGGGGTCCCTGGAACAACATATGTTGATGGGGGTCCAAGGCCAAATACATATAATTTTGGGGGTCCTTGACATGAAAAAGATTGAGCACCACTGATATAGAAACATACGTTTTTCAGAAAACTGTTGAGATTTAGGAGACATGTAGAATCGGCTTCAGGTCTCAATGGGTTAAAAAAAAGAACAATAGCTAAAATAGCAGATCTAGAAGCTCACAGGTTTTCACATCGCGATGCATTGTGCGCTATCTTGTAGATCGGCAATGGTTGCTGCTTGTGTGTGACACTGTGTAGGATGACAAAGTATGGGGCATAAAATCTATGGGGGGGAATAAAACATAAAAAGTTGAAATACGGACATAAGAGGTTTCCATGCCGACAGCCACGATATATATCCCTGTCTGTTCTCAAACGACCCTTAACCGTTTAGAACCGGGAAAGCATCTGTTATTTTAGATTTTTAATCACTTTAACCATTATCTTATACCTGGGGCTATTTAAAAATAGCAGATCTACAAGCTCGTAGCACGGCACAGAGTGCCGCACAACTTTTTTCATGTCAAGGACCACCCAAAATGTTTAAAATATTTTGTTCCAGCGACCCCTAGAAGCAAAGATTTGAGTAAAAATGTTCGCTATAAAAAATATATACAGTTTGTTCGAAGATTTGCACACATTTTCACGATTTGTCAAAAAATTGCAGATCTACAAGCTCGTCCTATGAGCTTGTAGATCTGCTATTTTTGAATAGCCCAAAGAAATCTTATAGTGACACAGATGCGTTCCCGGTCTCAATGGGTTAAGACTCCTCATAACTCTGCAGGTTTATGTTGTGGTAAAAGATGCTGATTGTGCCTTTAATACAGTACATTGTGCTGAAGTGTTTTCTAATAAACTTGTCGTTTTGTGTAAAGCAATTCTTACAGCAGGTGAACTGTGACAGCATTCACACGCAGCCCACAATTACCCCCGACCATTATGTCAACCCAAAACCACTGTCTATTATAGCAAACAACAGAAAAGGTTGAATTATTAGGCTATTGGTGTGTGTGTGTGTGTGTGTGTGTGTGTGTGTGTGTGTGTGTGTGTGTGTGTGTGTGTGTGTGTGTGTGTGTGTGTGTGTGTGTGTGTGTGTGTGCGTGTGCGTCGGTCTCTATGCATTATTTGTTTGTGGTGACTCAGCAGGCCTCTGCCCTTGAGACCTTCACCTCATGGTAAACACACACACAACAACACACACACACACACACACACACACACACACACACACACACACACACACACACACACACACACACACACACACACACACACACACACACACACACACACACACACACACACACACACACGGCTCAGACTGGGCATACAGCCGAGAGGGAAGACCGAGCGATTGTGTGTGTGTGTGTGTGTGTGTGTGTGTGTGTGTGTGTGTGTGTGTGTGTGTGTGTGTGTGTGCGTGCGTGCGTGCGTGCGTGCGTGCGTGCGTGCGTGCGTGCGTGCGTGCGTGCGTGCGTGCGTGCGTGCGTGCGTGCGTGCGTGCGTGAAAGTATGTGGGTATTTTGGGTGGGTGGGTGTGTTGGGGGGCAGAGGGGCCTAATGTGGCATCTGTCACACACACCAGTGTGTTCCAGCTGAAATGGATGGAGGCCCCTAGGCCACAGGAGCCCCGTGGACATTACCGCAGAGAAGGTCACTTCTCCACAGCTGCACTCAGCAGTGGGTTGGCATGCAGTTGTTATGCAGTTGGCATGCAGAGAGGCCTGGCTTGCAGCGAGTAAAGGAACTACTGTACCAACTCCAAATGACACTGTTTGCTCCACAAAGGACCGGCTGCATGTGAACGCTGGTCCACATCAGACACCAGCAGAGGGATGACATCAGCTTAGACAGAAAAAACTGTCCGTGGAGCGCCGATATCCACAGTTATAGGTAAAAACGCGCGACGGCCTGTTATAGCGCCACCATGAGGCTGATTTGAACTGGCATTTCTTCCTCGGCCTAGTGGGAATGTGCGTGCAGAATTTCGCGGAAATCGCATGCTGCGTTCATGATTTGTGGCATTTTGTTCAAAACAAACCAATTCTGCAAACTTTGTAAGCCAATCTTAGGCAATCAGGATGGAAAATGGGAAACCGGACAGATCTGTGTTGATCACATGACTATAGAGAAACTGTGTCCGATTTGTGTGATGTTTGGACAAAATCCGTAGGAGTAATATCCAAAATGTGTTTTGCACAAATCAGCCCCCTAATGGCGCTATTACAGGCCAATCGGAAAAGTTTGGGGCAGAGGTTCTGAATTGGCATCTAGGGAGTGTGTGTACACAGTTTCGCAGTGACCGGGCCAACGGTGCTGGAGATAGCTGCTCACAGGCAGACGGACGGACGGACGGACGGACGGACGGACACGCACACACACACACACGAACGGACAAACAGACGGACCGACAGGGTGCAAAACATAGTCTCGGCCATGCCTTCCGGTCCGGCAGAGACAAAAAGAAAAATGCCTTATCTGTGAAGCTTATCTGACACCAAGCTGTAGCGTATGAACAAATTCAGAAATAGGTTTCATGGCACGACATGGTTCCCTTAGTTCGTGTTGTTGAAAAGAGCTAAATGATGGAAGTCGGGTGGGGGGTGTGGTGGGTGCCTGGTTGCATCATTAAATCCCACACAGACTTCAACAAACATGTCGCTGGCATTTTATTGACAGTCAAACGATCCCCACGCCACTATCCATCAAGAGACAACCACAAAGGCTCCGGCGCCTAATAGCTCAGAACCACATTTCCATACCGAATTAATTGCTCAGAAGTAATTTCCTCGTCTCTTGAAGAATGCCCAGTGGCCTGCAGCTCCAACATCGGCCCCATCTCTGCTCCGCGGATAATTTCATTAGCATCCAGCCCCACCCTCCTGTGTATAATTTGAGTATTTTTGGATAACCCTGGGCCCTCGCTCATAACATATTTAATAGAACGTACCTACTGGATTCACTTATTTGTTCATTACCTCTGTGCACGGCTCTCCTTTGACCTCGCTCGTTAATGGATTTTTCCAGAAGCTTGAAATCTGATTGCCGTTAAGCACAGTGTAATGGACTGTCTAATCTTGCATTATGAATGCGCCGGGCCAGGAATACAAAAACATTTGTCTCTGCCGCTATCTGACTTCAGCCTGGTCGCCTGGTGATATGTAGCAAAGTAATGAAGCATTGTCTTTCCATTTCTGGGGGTTAGCGGCAGTGATGGGAAGTACTTTTTATTTATTATTTATTCTTTTCCTTTACTGGAGTATTTCCAGTATTTGAAAGTATTTTTCAACGCTTCTACTCCACTACATCTCGAAGGCAAACATTGTACTTTTACTCGACTACAATTATTTGAAAAATGTTGTTACTAGTTGCTTTTTATTATTATTTGATTATTACAGAACAAAACATTAACCACTTTCGGCTAGCCTGGTTCCAGACCATAGACCCCGCCCACTCTCTGAGTGGACTGCCTCTCTTGGTCTGGTGTTGTAATGTGAACCTGGAATGGATTAATTCGGTACGAAAATGAATTGTCCAATGAGAGTCGGAGGTGGGGGCGGGTCTAACGACAAGCCAATCAGTGCCCCGGGCCGTCCTCAAGCTGTGCGATGACGTCAGATATAGGCGGATACGTGGATCTCTTGTGATTGGTTTATGGAAATTCTAATCCCCTCCCCCTTGTAATCGCCTACACTGGAGCCAATGTCAGACTGAAGACCCACGCAGCTTTAGTCTGATAATCAGGCTAACTTTCAGCCCTATTCAGGTATTTTAAAATAGCAGATCTACAAGGTTATATTGTGCCGTGAGAAAATAGCAGTTGTAGATCTGCTATTTTCAATAAAAAAACAATTATACATGTAGAAAACTTGTGAAATGGGACATTCTGCATGATGAGTAATTTTACTTCTGGTACATTAAAGCAGCAATATGTAACTTTTTTCATGAATACAATGTTATTTTGTCCAATCTATGGTAGAGTATGTTAATACAAGATAACGTATACAATTGGTGTGGTTGTATATTGTCTCCCTGCTCTTCTATTGAGACATTTTAGATCGTTGTCAAAGGTCATGTCTCACCTAGACACAGGATCTGGCACGAATTAAATGATAGTGGATTTTGGATTTGTGTTTTAGGTTATTCGATTTTTAGATAGGCAATTTTATATTGTAATCAGCAGACAAATTCAGTGTTTTTAATGACACCAGTCTTTTTAAACCTGTGATCATGCTGCTGAATAAACATGGTAACCTGTTAAATGTCTCTCTCCCCGGAGGGAGAATTAAAATGTTGAATTGAATTCAATTAAAGGGCTAATTTGACATTTGAAAACACTGATTGCTCATTAGGGCCGTTTCTATCAATTATTTTCTCAGCTTTTTTTTAAATAATCACCTAAATTGATGAGTCTCTACTTAAGCACTTAAACCCTGTTTTATACCTTGCAATACTTTGCTGTGTTGAACATTTTTGTCGCCTATAATGACAAGGAAAACACACGTGCACACGTATATGCACGCACGCACGCACACATCGATAATAAATCATTGGAATGCACTCAGTACCTCCAAGCACCTCAAAAAGTACTATGACGAATGTGCATGCTTTGTTACTTTACTTTCTTACTAGTTCTGCCATCCTTTATCATTTGCTGTTGTTTATTATTGCAGCTGCAGGGTTGAGGAAACAAAAGCATAGCATTGAACACTTATATAACATCTAGCAATACAAATCTTTAATCTCTTGCAGAGAATATTGCGAAGGATGGGACTCATTTCGGACCATAAACCTCTCCCACATCTCTGCAGACCAGTGTTGATTTCGTCTAGTAAAACGAAAAAAAATGATGAACAATGTCTGTTGACGACCCTTTTTCACTTACGAAAACTAAATTAAAACTAAATTAAAACCATGATGGCTAAAACTATGACTAAATATACTGACAATTTTGACAACAAATACAAACTAGTGGAGGGGGAAGGGGACTATAGTGGAGAAGAGATCCGGTAGAACTAAAATAAGTCATCATGGGTGTGCACAGGTGTCCCCGAGAATAGTTGATCTACAAGCTCACAACGCGTCGCAGCGCGACGCGTTGTGAGCTTGTAGATCGGCTATTTTCGGACATGCAGCTAAGTGAAAATCATTTCGATGCCATCACGGCCCGCCCCCAAAAAATATTTTAGTCGACTAAATCAACTGTAGATTTAGTCGACTAAAATCTTATGATATTTAGTCGACTGAAACTAGACTAAAAGTAAAACATTTCAGGTGACTAAAATATGACTAAACAGAATGTCATTCAAAAGACTACAGTAGGTGCCCAGTGACTTTGACCAGTTTCACTTTCAAAACCTTTGCATCATGCATGTCACACAAACAGAATGCGTTGCGTTTTGTTGATATAACAAGTTTGTTCATATAGAGTCCTATACACAAATCCATCATTTAACTTCCACAAATCCACATTATCAAAACCATTGGTGTTGTGTGTGTGTGCCGCATTCTGTTTGTGTGACATGCATGATGCAACAGTTTTGAAAGTGAACCTGGTCAAAGTCACTGGCCACCTACTGTATGACCAAAACTAAATTAAAATGTGTGGTCAAAATCAACACTGCTGCCTATAGTTTTTGGAACGCTGAAGGACTTTGTCCTACTCGTCCCGCCCAACACTCCCTGCTGACGGGTGCCCCAGTAGTGACTAATATCACCCTCACCGCCCGGGTTCCCTGACTCAAACACGGGCCTGTTGGGTTCGTTTAGAGGCTGGACAAAAAGCCGGATGCAACGCGGTGGATTCTCTTGCCATCTTGATCCAAAATTGAGGTCAACTCGGCCTGCTCTGCATATTTGTACATATGCCACAGAACACGATGATCGCTTATTATGTAGCACACCTGTATGGACACGTCGGCATTCATTATGTTTCACTCAGTCAGGTGTTGCCTTTAACCCATTAAGACCGGGAACGCATCTGTGTCATTTTTATTTTATTTCTTTGGCTATTCGAAAATAGCAGATATACAAACTCATAGCGGGGCACAGAGTTTGTAGATTCGCTATTTTTGCAAAATCGTGAACATTTTTGCAAATCTTTGAATATATATATATTTATTTTTTTCAAAGCGAACTCAAATGTAACCATTTGTAACTCAAATCTTTGCTTCTGGGTTTCCCCTGGAACAAAATATTCTATATGAGTGGTTCTAAAACTTTTTCATGTCAAGAACCACCCATAATGATATGTATTTGGCCACGGACCCCCATCTCAAAATATATTTTTCCAGGGACCCCCTGCAGAAGCAAACTTTGAGTTACAAATGTTCGCTTTAAAATATATATATTCAAAGATTTTTCAAAAATAGGATATGTACAAGCTCATAGTGCTGCACCGAGTGCCACGCTATGAGCTTGTAGATCTGCTATTTTTGAATAGCCAACGCTAAAATCTATAGTGACACAGATGCCTTCCTGGCCTTGATGGATTAATTTGTCAGCCATATGCATAGTTTCTAGTCAGAGCTTGCAGGCGTGTGGTTTGGCTAGTGAAGTACAGTAGGTAATAATGGCGGGTGCTCGAAGGTTAGGAAGTGTGTCTCAACGTCACTGTTTCTGGCTGGTTATTTCCGAGACATTTATGTCACATTCTTTGGCTCAAAGAAAAGCAATTAACTACAAAACAAGAAGAGAATGTAATCAAAGGACCATGTTGAAAATGGCCTTCGTACGGCAGGGTTTAATTCATTTGGGGATTTCTCATGTCAAATAATCCCATTATATTGCCTATATTGGCTCACAACAAAAAATGAAGAAAAACTAGAAAAAGTGCTCCTCGGAGCACAGGTCTCCGCCAGGTCAGGTAGGTTATTGAGGGCTAGCAATGTTCGGAATTCGCCAAGCAGGATGGAATATGAAAAATCGGACGAAACCTTGTTGATCACTTCACTATGGAGATAATGTGTACGGATTTGCATGATGTTTGGACCAAATTTGTAAGAGTAATATGTTTTGAAAAGATCTGCCTCCTGGTGGCGCTATAATATGAAACATTTTAAAGACCCGTTTGGTTTAATGACTATAGAGATACTGTGTACCGATTTGTGGGATGTGTGGACAAAATCTGTAGGGGTATACTGTCAAAGAATTTGTGTTGCACAAATCGGCCTCCTGGTGGCGCTATAACAGGCCCATGTGAAAAATGTGGCACCGTCGGCAGCTAACGGTGCCGGATATTGGCTGTACACAGACAGAATGACACACACACACACACACACACACACACACACACACACACACACACACACACACACACACACACACACACACACACACACACACACCCTCACGGAAGACAAAAACAGTTTTGAACTTTGATTCCTTATAAATAGTTTCAGGGCCAGCCGTAATCCCAAGAGCATTACCTATGATTGGCATTCTGTTGGACTTGGACGTGGCGTGCAGGATATCGTTCAGAAGTAGTTGTAAAACTGTGACGGCCAGCAGGATGGTGATCTTAAAGCCCAGCTTCGTACCGCTATCCGAGATCAGGAAAGACGCCATGTCTAGACACAAGAAGAACAAGACGGGCAACAGGAAGTTGACGATGTAGAGGATGGCCTTCCTCTTCATTGTGATCTAGGAGGAGATTTTAGAAGGTCAGCCTAGAGGTAGTTCAGGTTTGAGAAATGTAACTGTAGCAGTTTGCTAGAAAACATCCTAGAAGTTATGAGCAATACCTACAGTGTAAACAATCCCATGCTGGGGTCCGTTGATCGAGTTTGATGTATGTAAAGTTGTCAAACTCCCACTCATGCTCGCACCACATCACCATCGTGGTTAGAAATCTGGTGATTTTTTTGTGAGTGGAACCAGGGGGAATATACATACAGGAAACAAAAGATTTTGCAAAAGAAACAAGCGGCCGTGTCGATAAAAACAAGCCCAAAAGAAGCAACTAGGCTATTTTTTTCCCACTTTTACATCGGCTGTTTGAAAATAGCAGATCAACAAGCTCACAAGGTGTCACATCATGACATGTTGTGAGCTTGTAGATCTGCTATTTTCAAAATATATTGGGGAAAAAGTAAAATATATTTTTAAAAAAAATTGAAACATTTTATCAACACAAATCTTGTATGGGGGTCCCTGGCACCACATATTTTCAGATGTGGGTCTGCGACAAATACATATTAATCTGGGGATCCTTGACATGAAAAAAATGTGGGAACCACTGGTTTAAAAAAGAAAGCAAGCCCAATGAAGCGACTACACACACACAAAAAAAGTGCTCATTATAAGCAGACATGGCAACACGGGTAACGAGCGTATTAGGAGCCCCACTGATCTGGCCGCCCTTTGCGGTGACATCAAAGTGTGACGTCACTCTCTCCACTCTGATATGAGTACTCCAATTATCGCGCGCACGCTCTCCTCCCTCTCACACACACACACACACACGCACGCACGCACGCACACGCGCACACACGCACACTAGCAAACACGACAACACACGGTTTGTTAACAAGCGGTGCTTGTTTAGAAGTAATAAAAGACTGTTATAGTGAAATAAACAACTCGTAATATAACGTTATTCCACATAGACGTCGAGTAGTTGTCAGTGTTTAGCAGGCTGGTGAAAAAAAAAGCTGTTAAAACACACTGTGACCAGACTGTGGAAAGAGAAGTGAATTATCTCTCCATCCACTAAACAGGTGAGTTTTACTGCAGGTGTGTGTTAGCTTAGTCTCAAACGTTTCCATGTCAAGGACCCCCAAATTGACACTTATTAGCCCACGGACCCCCATTTGAAAAGATATGCTAGGACCCCCATAAGAGAAGATTGTTTATGGCTCTTAGCGGTGGTTCTCAACCATTTTAATTTCAAGGACCCCCCCAGTTTGACATGCATTTAGGCTACGGACCCCCATTTAATGGCATTTCTATAGCTAGGACTTTGAGAGTGTACAAAATGGAACCAAATGGACCCGGTTCCATTTGTAGGCTAACCTGACCCTGCCAGAGGTGGCGGTATTGAGTAACCAGGTTCCTCAAGACAGCTACATCTGAGATCGCTCAAGGGGTTGAGCTAACACCGTACCGCTCCCGGTACGGACCAATCAGCGTGAGCTAAGGGCGTGATCTGGGCTAAAAAGGAAGTGACGCCATATGGAAGCGTCTGTTGTTTTGTAGTTTCTTCACTAGTCAACATGGCCGCTACCATGAGCAACACCGATATGACGATAGATGCTGCAATAACATTAGTTATTTCTCAACTGGACAATATTTATTCTTTGAAAGAAGAGCAAAGTTTGGCACTGAAGGCTTTTCTGCGTGGAAAAGATGTTTTTGCTCTCCTCCCGACTGGCTTCGGCAAGAGTTTAATTTACCAACTAGCTCCACTGGTAGCGAAAGAACTGGGGACGAAGCCGAAGCCTATATTGATCGTCGTGTCTCCTTTGACTGCCCTCGTAGCAGATCAAATCAAAGAGGCTACGAATCTGGGACTCTATGCTGCGCAACTCGTAGATAATGCAGCACACACCGACATCCTCGACGGCCGATGTCAGCTGGTCTTTGGTAGCCCGGAGACGTGGTTACTGGAAGATAAATGGCGTGATATGCTTTCCTCACAAGTGTATCGTGAAAACCTACTGGGCATTGTCGTCGATGAAGTTCACGTCGCATACAAATGGTAAGCTAAACGCCGTTAAATGGCTGTATAGTGTAATTGTTACACTACACATACACTGTAATGTTAAACTGTAAAACAAAACAGAGCAGCGTGTTTCTAAATACTTATAAACAATAAGCTAACACACACAAACAGACCAAATGTTAAACACAGATCTTACTGTAACTGTATTGTTGTAATGCAACTATGCACGTTACTATTGCTGCTACCTAGACTCAATGTAGGATTTCTTTTTCTTTCAACCAGGGGACTGGGAGCAAACGGGAAGCCAGCCTTCAGAGAAGCCTTTTCCAGGCTGAATGAACTAAGATCCATAGTCAAAGAAGGTGAGTTTTGAAACACAGTAATGCTACATGATTAAATACATGATTAATTAATATCAATCCAGAAAAGGGGCATGGATTGTGTTTGGAAGGGGGGCTGCATTGTGCTGCTACCTGAGGGGGTTAATGTTCGGGGGGGGGGGGGGGTTTGTGTGTGCATTGGGCTGGCAACCTGGTTAGGTTAATCCCCCTATTTTTAATGTTAGGGGGAGGGGTGTGTTGTGCTGGCAATTTGGGTAGGCTAACCCCCCTGTTTAGCCATGTTAGGGGGAGGGGTGTTTACACTACAGGAGCAGATCATAGAAGTTGGTGCTGTCCAAGTGTAGTTATTTGTCATGTAAAGAAAATACAGTATGATATGTGGAAATGTCAGTCTTTACCTGAAGCTACCCGATAACATAAATAACCTAATTATTTCCCCTTTATAACACTATAGAAAGTGTAGCCTACAGCAGTTCTTCATTAATGCTTCTTTGCTGATATATGTGCACTTATTGTCTTTCAGGTTTACCTGTTTTAGCGTTGACAGCATCTGCTGATAACAAGAACAGAGGCCGTGTGACCAGGATGCTGAATATGGAGGAGGCAACTCTCGTGACTGTTAGCCCAAACAGGAAAAACATCAGGCTGGGACTGAGTCGGGTTCCTGCTGATAACTTGAACTGTATGGACTGGGTAGTAAAGGAGGTCAAAGATAAGGGTCTATCAATGTCTCCCATCATAATCTATTGCAAAACACTGAAGTTAGTTGGGAGAGTGTTCACCTATCTTAAAGCAGAATTGGGAGAAGATGCTTGGGTTAACAGAGACCAGGATCAGAAGGCTGAGAACCACCTTATAGGAATTTTCCACAGCAACACACTGTCAAAGTACAAAGACAGAGTTTTGGCCTCCTTTAGTGGAGAGGGAGAGGGGAGCTGCCGAGTGGTTGTTGCAACAACAGCTCTTGGGATGGGCTTGAATTTCCCTAATGTTTCTCATGTTGTAATGTATGGTTTGCCAGAGGATGTTGAAGACATTGTTCAAAAAGTTGGAAGGGCTGGCAGAAATGGGTTACAGTCACATGCAATTTTGTATGCTATAAAAAAAACTGTAAGTGCTGGTCCAGAAGTGAAAGAACTGATACACACTGGCACTAAGAGCTGCTTTAGAAAAGCACTGTACGGCCATTTTGAAAACCAGCCAACAAGTGTAGAGCCAGGGCATGTCTGCTGCAGCTATTGCCACTCTGTATGTTCATGTGCAGGTGAAGATTGTGACGAGCCTAGCCCCAAACATGAGGTAATAGAACAAGATGCTGGCATGCAAGGGAAATGTAGAGTGGTAACACAAGAGGACAAATCTCTTATCCGGGAAATGTTAGAGGAGTATATGAGTTGTTTAGAAAAAGACACAGCACATGTCTACACTAGCAAGTCAGCATGTACTGGTTTCAGTGCTGAGCTCATACATGCAGTAGTAGAACGCTGCACACACATATTTGACTTGTCTTACATTCTTAGAACCCTTCCTGTATTCAGAAAAAAACATGCAAGAGAAATTCTGCTAATCATCAATGAAGTCTTTGGTGACATTGAGGATGTAGAGCCTTCTTCTCAAGAGGATAGCTTCACTGAGCCAGACATCGATTACACAGGGTATTTTGATGAAGATGATGAGGACTTCGAGATGGGAACACAGCACAGCAGCTCAGAATCGTCTGACGAATAAGCAGTTGGCCATTAAAGGCTCTTATAAGACTCACATTGGTTGTCAATTAAAGCTGTGGAATATTTAGTTGACTGAATGCTCATGATTAAAATGGTTTTGTATGTAATTTGAACATAAGCAAGTGATTAAAAGTTTGTCGCTGCAAAAAATCTGGTGTTGTTTCTTTTCCAGGTATGCAAATATATCACTTTTAGATTGATAACCTTTTATCACAAAATAAGTACATCATTGTTTTACATCTGTCCTGGTACTGTATGTCACCCTTTTTACTATGCATGATGACTCTTAATCCCTGCTTTTCTCCCCCATGTTAAAATTGATTGTTTCAAATCATTAGGCTAGAGGCATTGATCAGTTTGCCATTTTACACATGGGATCCAACTTTGATACTGTACAAACATGTTATGATGTTGTTTTAGAAAGTAAACATGAACAAGTGAGGCAAATTAAAATATTTATTTATAAAAAAACAACTAAATGCTATAGTTGCGCATACTCAGGTAGGGGAAAATCACAACAATATATATATAACAGGATTATAAAAACAATACAACATGCGTAGCCTATATTCAATAGGGTCCCAACTTTGTACACTCTCATATCCCTTTCAAGTACCCTTTGTTAAACAGTGCAAATTCGAGATACATATTTTCTGTGTGTGAAAGTAATGAGAAAAATAAAGATGCACTTGGTCCAGTCATTGATGAACAGCAACAGTGAATTATTGCAACATTTTTGACTACTTGGCAGGAGTTATTGCACAGACTTTTATAGCACAATGAGATATACGTTATCTAAAGTGTATCGTGGACATGTTGAAAGACTGTAAGGCTATATTATTGACTGACTCAGACTCAAGAGTAAAACGCTTTAACGCTGAGAGGAGAGTTTGGTGACCACAGGCAGGATGCCTCAGGTGACGTCGGTGTTTCTGCTGTAGCGGTAGCCGTTTCTGGAGGTCTTCTGTCTTTGTCCTCTTTTTCCCATCGCCTTAAAATGGAAAAATCGTCTTCCATTCTTTGAAGCAAGCGAAGACATAACCAAACATGCGACACGATACGGAGGGGTCTTTAAACAGTGTTAAACCTAGCGCTATCAGGCGTTCGTTAATACTTGTTTCGTTTGCAGGCTTAGGCTTATCAAATATCTTCCTTGTACCCGTTAAAATACCTTTTATGCGCAGATTCGTGTTACAAAATCGGCAAAAATCTCCGACCTCCATGATAACTTTTGTTTAGCAACTTCTTGAGAGTTCTTGTTGTGGTGAAATACTGGACTACGATGCTGACTTCCTGGTGTCGCTTCGACCATACGTCACGTAGACACATCGATATGATTGGTTGTGTTTGCACGCCCACACGGTGATAGACAGACGGTCCCATCCAATCATCTACCAAGTATCTTGAAAAAAAGGAACAGCCCCGTCATCGAATTGGCTCCCGAGATCCCAGATCCAAATAAGCTGTGAAACAATGTGTGGAGCAAGCTGTTTGGATCTGGTAGCGTCAGGTTATTTGTAGGCTACACCCTCAGAGTTGCAGACCCATAAGGGTCCATCCATCTAAACATATTTTGTTTGCTTTAATATACAAAAAATTGCAAAAATGTTCATGATTCTTGTTACAATCCTTTGGTCTAGGGGAAATGAAGGATTGTCACATACGGGTTGAAAGTGAAGTCTGTTTTTTATTTGACCATTTATTTTCTTATTTCTTGTGAGAATTGCATGATTTGACAATGAATGAATTATTTTATGACATGATTTTCAACACTTTATTGTCTCCGCCAGGCCGAAAGGCATGGCGAGAGAGTATGTTTTACCCCCTGTCCGTCCGTCCGTGTGTCCGTCCGTCATTCGATCTGTCTGTGTACAGCTAATCTCCGGCACCGTTGACTTGCTCGCAGCCAAACTGTGCACACACAGTCCCTGGATACCAGAGCAGAACCTCTGCCCCAAAATTTTCACAGGGGCCTGTTATGGCGCCACCAGGAGGCCGATTTGTGCAAAACACATTTTTTGACAGTACTCCTACAGATTTTGTCCAAAAATCCCACAAATCGGTACACAGTATCTCTATAGTCATTAAACGAAACGGGGCTTTCAGATTTCTCATATTCCATCCTGATTGGCTAAAAATGTCTTCCAAAGTTTGCAGGAGTGCTCCGTTTTGAACAAAATGCCTCAAATCATGAACACAGCATGCAATTTCCGTGAAATTTTGCAAGCACATTCCCATTAGGCCGAGGAAGAACTACCATTTGAACATTTTCAAATCAGCCTCATGGTGGCGCTATAACAGGCCGATTCGTGTTTTTACCTATAATTGCACCGATCTGTGTAAAACTTTGTATGCACACTCCCTATAGGTCAAGGAAAAACCTTTGCCCTGCATTTTTCACATCTGCCTTTTATAGCGCCACCGGGAGGCCGACTTGTGTAAAACACATTTTTGTATACTACTTCTTCCAATTGTATCCAAATTTCACGCAAATCGGTACACATGATCTCTATAGTCATGTGATCACAACGGATGTGTTTGATTTTTCATATTCCATCCTGATTGGCTAAGATTGACATCTAAAGTTTGCATTATTGGCTTGTTTTGAACAAAATTCTGCAAATCATGAACGCACCGTCCAATTGCGCTCAAACTTTGCACGCACATTCACACTATGTTGAGGAACAAATGCCACCCTTTTAACATTGGCCTGTTATAGCGCCACCAACAGGTCTAATTTAGCGAAACACATGTTTTTAACAAAATGCCTCAAATCATGAATGCAGTCAGTGTCCGATTGTCGTGCAAGGCCTAAGAAGAAATGGCAACCTTTTCACGTTGGCCTAATATAGCGCCACCAGGAGGCCACAGTAGCCTACCTGACCTGGCGGAGACCTGTGCTCCGAGGAGCACTTTTTCTAGTTTTCAACATGATTTTAGCATTAAGTAGAGAATAGTAGCCTACATGGCGCAAAACAATAAACAAATAAACCAACCGGAACCTAACATTGCTTTTAAACTCTCAACTGTCCTAATATGAAATAAAAATGACACGAGAAATCTAATCTAACTACTCTAGTTTAACCTGAATCAAAAGTTGGCATATTACAAAAAGCTGGTGCCACAGTACCATCTCCACAACAGTGTTAACCTGCTTTAGCATTAGTAACCCAAACAGTAAGTTAGGCTGCTCTGATGACTTAACATTTAGTAGGTTCAAACAACTCAAAAGTGGACCCAAAACACTACTAACTAATACGTAACTTCAGAAAGACTTGCACTTCAGCAAGCTTAATGACATTTTAACTAAGTACACATAGGAACTGGCCAATTAAATAAACATACTAGACACACAATATGACAGGGGACAGCACTACTGCAAGTACAGACTAAGTCCTCAGGTGTTTGGTGTCTTTAAGTAGCCAACCCCAACCAATCACTGGAAGGGCTGATGATTGGCATCCAGCACTCGGCAGATAGGCAGCACCTGGAAGGAACCACACCCACTCACAGACCCACTCTCTGACATACACACTCTACTGACACTCTTCCACATACTGACACATGTAACAATTCTTTTCAAAAAATAGCAGATCTACAAGCTCATAGCGCGGATGAGCTTGTAGATCTGCTATTTTTGAATAGCCCAAAGAAATCTTAAAATGACACACACAGATGCGTTCCCGGTCTTAAATAAAGGTTCAATAACACATAAAATTAACCCTCTCTCTGCTCTCTCTAGATGGCGAGCAACAGGTCGCGTGGCACGCCCGCTACCCCGTGCTGACATATACGTGCAGATCATCATCATGGCGTTCTACAACGTGTTCACACCCTCCTCAGTCTCTGCCCCGCCGAGGGTGCTGCCGCATCCGGACGCTGGTGATGCAACTACTGCTGGACGAGCAGCTGGAGGTAGCCTACAGCATTGGTTCTCAAAGTGGGGTCCGGGGACCCCCAGGGGTACTTGAGGGGTTCCAGGGGGTCCCCAGCTAAATGATGGATAGGAACCAAATGGACCCTTATGGGTCTGTAACTCTGAGAGTGTACAAATGGAACCAAATGGACCCTAACAGGTCCATTTGGTTCCATTTGTACACTCTCAGAGTTAAATTAACACTGATTTTAGAATATAAATTGGGGTCCCAGAGATTTAAATGCCATTAAATGGGGGTCCGTACTCCGTAGCCCTAATGCATGTCAAATTGAAATAAAAATGGTAGAGAATCACTGCTAGAGAGCCGTAAAAATCTAATCTTACGGGGGTCCCTGGCTTATCTTTTCAAATGGGGGTCCGTGGGCTAATAAGTGTCAATTTGGGGGTCCTTGACATGAAAAAGTTTGAGAACCACTGGCCTACAGTAGTAGCACACACAGTAAAATCAGAAAGTTATAATGGGGTGCTGATGGCCAGGTGTCAAATACATATCATTGTGGGGGCCGTTTGACATGAGACAAGTTTGAGAACCACTGATATTATAGCAGCATAAGTGAAAAAAAAAAAAAAAACTGATTTAGAATACATTTGTAGGATCCCCCAGAAGCAAAGATTTGAGTTAAAAATGTTTGCTTTAAAACATATATATATATATATTAAAAGATTTGGGGTTGGGATCTAAAAGATTGGGCTCCAAGCAAAGCTCAGGTTCGGGGCCCCAACGCATGCTACAAAGGCCCCAACTACAAGCTCACAACGCCTCACACTGCGAGGTGTTGTGAGCTTGTAGATCGGCTATTTTCAAAAAAATGTTGCCTTTATAGGTAATATTTTACAATTTGGCCAATGACCATTTTTTATAGTATAGTTGGCTACTTCTGACGCAGTAATGGTTTATTAGTTTATTTTTATTTGTCATTTTAGAGGTATTAAAAAGGTCTTAAAAGTCCTTAAATTGTAACTTTAGAAAATGTGCAAATATCCTGTATACACTTACTGTATCTACTGTATGTTGGTTTGTTTACTGTTGAGTGAAAAAATCATTTTGCACATTAAGCTAATCATCTGGGGACCCCCAAATAATTTGGGTCCCGACCCCCAGAACAATGGTTTGGGAACCATTGTTCTACTACTCAATGCTCAATCTAGGTATTATCATTGTATTGTGTAACTGCTGTTCTACTTTTATGGCAGTAGTATGGCATCATTTACAGTAATACAAACGTTTAAAGGTAGGTTAAGTGATTTTCTTTGGTTAAAATAAGGGTTAAATAGCTCTATATTCTGATAGTACTCATTGCTTTAGAGTGTTCGTTCAGTAACAGGAGTCTCACTGTCTCTCCAGCTCTTTATTAAACAGAAAATGCATTTTCAGGATAGATAACTCAGACAGGATATAGATTAAACAAGTGAAATTGAAAGTGATGACACAAAGAAATGAGCAGACACAATTGGAACTGGAACACTATACAAATTAAGCTGATAAATGGGCACTCTCTCCTGATTGGCTGAAATTTTGTCACCTACCTGAAATAAAATGTATTTTCTGTTTATTAAAGAGCTGGAGAGACGGGGAGACTCCTGTTACAAACACTCTATAGCAATGATTACTATCAGAATATAGTGCTTTAACCTTTTAACAAAAAAATGTTTCAACCAAAAATATCACTTAAGTTACTCTACCTTTAAGAAAATGTAAAAATGCAATGTTGAAAATATTTTGATAAATCTAAATGGTTGTTTTTTTGAGTCAATATCTCATCTGCTTTTAGAAGCAATTAAAAATACAAATGATGTTGCGTAGGCTATACTTTGCTGATGCCCCCTAGGGGCACTGTGCTTGAACATCTGTCAGCTCTCCAAGATGATCAAAAGCTTAAGACTTAATAATGCCACTTTTGTTAACCACTTGAACCCCCAGCATCCCTATTCTGGGGGGAACGTTCAGCAAAAAAGGCCGATCTACAAGTTCACAACGCGCTGCGCGTTGTGAGCTTGTAGATCGGCTATTTTTGGGCGAATCGATTTGTGTAGAGTGAAAGAAGAGCATACCAAATGCGCTCTTCACAGGTCCGTTTTTATCAAGTATAGAGTGTTTAAGTGGTCCTGAATTTGCATCCTGACAAAAGCTTATTCATCCTAGTGTATGACGGAGGACAATTTCTCGATAAATTAAAATCTCTGCGATACGATTATTATGACAGTTGTGACAGGATACAGGATACAGTATACGTATACGTATACAGTAAACATTATTGCCTCAATTCTCTAGCTCCCTGTACATTTTAGAATGTTTTTTCAATGATATTTCAAGAAATAGCAGATCTACAAGCTCATGTGCCGAGCGTATAGATCTGCTCACTTGAATTAATGTTTGCTTTCTTTCTTTCTTTCTTTCTTTCTTTCTTTCTTTCTTTCTTTCTTTCTTTCTTTCTTTCTTTCTTTCTTTCTTTCTCAAGGCTCAACCCGAGGATGCCCGTAGATGGTGATCTCTCTTTATCCATGGATGTGTCTGCATGGGGGGGGGATTCCTCCGCGCCAACGGCCCTGGTCTTCGGTTGGTCTCCACCGTGGATCGATTGCTGATTGACGCAAAATTCCACGACAGTGTGTATGATGTGTCTTCATTGACGCAGAATTCCACAACAGTGCGTATGTGTCTTCGGTGGTCTCCGCCGTCGGCCTCCGCCGAATGACCTCGGCCAGCCGGGGGTTTCCTCTGAAGACGACTACTGTAAGTAGGAACCTCTTTAGGGCTGTCACGATTATGACGTTTAACTTGACCATTAATTGTCGCTCAAATAATTGCGATTAACGACTGAATTGCGTCGAACTAACATTATGAATAAAACTTTGTCTGGCTTTTTTTAGGCTTCGTAAACAAAAGCCGCACAGGGTAATATGATGCAGATATATTGCATAATTCAATAACTTTATACTTTAAAAAAATGAATGAAATTAATAGTGGAAATTAGGTTATTTCCAAATGTATTTTCCTTTGCTGGATGCTGCAGCTGCTTCATGCTGCTGTTTGTTGGATGCTGCTTGTTGTGGTGAATGCTGTTGGTGTTGGATGCTGATTTTGTCGTATGCGTGCTGATGTGGTTAAAGATGTTGCTCTGCTGCTTTTTTTCCAGTTTTTTTTTTTTTAGGTTGTGGAATCGAACGTCGACGTTGAATCTACGACTATGTTGGTATTGTAGTTTTTGTTTGCAGGTTGAATCTACAAGGTCATTTTTTTCAGGTTGTAGTACGACTATGTTGGTAGTGTTGTGGCTGTTATTTTTCTGTGTGTGTGTCTGTGAGAGAGAGATAATTTGCACTCAATATGTTTTTAGACATAGATAGGCCGCTGTAAATCCGGGCATGGACCTGGTCATTTGGGGTTATGGGGGGGGCAGGCGGGCGTTCACACTGATCACATGAAGCTGTACACAAATATTTTTTGAGTTTTCTGAAACACTTTTATGTTGATAGATCGATAGGATTTAGAACAGTGGTTCTCAAAAATAGCAGATATACAAGCTTGCACACGTCTGCTATTTTTTAGGATTTTTTTTTCAAGGACCACCCACAATGATATGTATTTGGCCGTGGCCCCCCATCTCAAAATGTTTTGTTCCATGGACCGCCAGAAGCAAAGATTTGAGTTACAAATGTTTGCTTTAAAAATATATATATTCAAAGATTTGCACACAAATACAAGATTTTAAAATCTACAAGCACAAATCTACAAGCTCATAGCGCGCTGTGCTTGTAGATCTGCTATTTTTGAATAGCCAAAGAAATCTAAAAATGACACAGATGCGTTTGAGAAATACTGATTTAGAAGGCATTTGTAGAATCGACCTCAGGTCATACTGGGTTAACAGTAGGAGTTTTTCCGTCGAATGGTGTGCACATTTTACACGAACACGACAGACAACAACTTCCCATCGGCGGTGCGTCAATAATATAGCCTTCCAACTCGTCAGGCAACAATCGCTCAAAAGCTGAAAGACTTCCTGCTCTGTTTGTTTCCTGTCGCGCGCGCGCTTGTGTGTGTGTGTGTGTGTGTGTTTGTATTACTATACTTGCGAGGACCAAGTATAGTAGAATTTGAAGAAATCTACATTGTGGGGACGGTTTTCCTGGTCCTCACAAAAAAAAAGGTTGTTTTAAAGGTTAAAAAAAAAACTATTATTAGAGATATGTTTACAATCAGAAAAACATTCAGGTTAGGATTAGACATTTGAGGTTAGGATTAGACATTGGAATTAGAGTTATAA
>NC_139951.1:44468322-44645822 GCF_963454915.1 Gymnoscopelus microlampas
ACCGTGTCGGCACAATTCCACGAAATTTATTTGGACATATTTATAAGACATGGCAGTGTGTTTTGATGCGTTCCTGTCTGTCGTCTCTCTCTCTCTCTCTGCGTGTCAGATCGGCACGCCAGCCGAGATATGAGAGAGAGAGAAAAGTTCTCCACTTCACCAAGGTGATTTTTTGGAGTGTTCGGCTGAATACTGAGTAATAAAGGCGAGTGCTTTGCTTTGAATGAGACTTGTTTGTGGCATTGTGTTGTGATTCAGACTGTTTGCCGCTGCTGTAAAAACCTGATTTATCCCATTGAGACCGGGAACGCATCTGTGTGATTTTTAGATGTCTTCAGATCTAGGCCTACAAGCTCATTGTTTAAATATTTTAATATATATATTTTAAAGTGAACATTTTACTTCTGGGGTTTCTACAAATGTCTTCTAAATCCAAACAGTTTTTTGAAAAAAACTTATGTTGCTATTTGGTTTATCAGTGGTTCTCAAACTTTTTCATGTCTAGGACCTCCAAAATGTATGTATGTATTTGGGCCATGGACCCCCATTTGAAAATATTTTGTTCCAGGGACCCCCCAGAAGCAAAGATTTGAGTTAAAAATGTTCACTTAAAATATATATATATATAAGATTTGCACATATTTTCACGATTTTTCAAAACATAGCAGATCTACAAGCTCATATAGCGCGGCACTTGGTGCCACGCTATGAGCTTGTATATCTGCTATTTTTTAATGGCCAAAGTATAAAATAAATGGTTAAAGTGGTTACACAGATGCGTTCCCGGTTTCAATGGGTTATACCCAGTTGCTTGGACGGTGTCGCGCATCCAAAACAGTAGATGTACAAGCTCACAGCGAGGGTCACAGCTGTGACGAGCTGTGAGCTTGTACATCTACTGTTTTTTTAATACATCTGCTATTTTAGGATGCGCGACACAGCGCCCAAACCGAGTAAAAATCAGGCTTCTATCACAGCATGGGGGCTTAGGTAGGACTACAGCTGTAAAGCAACAGACGCCAGTTCCTGTAACAAGTGGAGGCTTTCCATTTGTTTTCTTTGTAGATGTGTCTCTGTAGAAATTGCACACATTACAGTTTTTCTTTTTTTCCTTCTTTTTTTACACCCTGTTATTCTCTTTCTCCTTCTATCGGGGACTCTATCTCTCCGACTCTATTTCACGCTAGCCCGTTCAATCCAGGAAAGCATCCCTGTCATTTTAGATGTATTTGGCTATTCAAAAATAGCAGATCGACAAGCTCATCGACAAGCTATGATCTTGTAGATCTGCTATTGTTTTTTTAAATCGTGAAAATGTGTACAAATCTTTGAATTTATATATTTTTAAAGCGAACATTTGAAACTCAAATCTTTGCTTCTAGGGGCTCCGGGAACACAATATTGTACAAATGTTCGCTTTAAAATATATATATATATTCAAAGATTGGCCGATTTTTCTACAATAGCAAATCTACAAGCTCATGCCTGTCGCGCCACCAGCTTGTAATTTGTATATCTGCTATTTTTGAATAGTCAAAGAAATAGGCTCTATGCACAGCAGCCATTTTGGAGAGAAATTGGGCCTCTTCTTACTTCCTTCACAGGTGTTACCAATGATACTAATGAAGGCTCTGTTTCATTCTGGTCAAACAGAGTCAGGGTGCTGCTATTGTGCATTTTAAAAGGTGTGTAACTCTGAGAGTGTACAAATGGAACCAAATGGACCCGTAAGGGTCCATTTGGTTCCATTTGTACACTCTCAGAGTTATGGGGGTCCTTCAAATCAAAAGTTTGAGAACCACCGTAAAAGCCTTCATTAGTATCATTGGCAAAACCTGTGAAGGAAGTAAGAAGAGGCCCAATTTCTCTCCAATATGGCTGCTGTGCATAGAGCCTATTGGAAATGACAGAGATGCGTTCCCGATTTGAATGGGCTAATCTGGAGAAAATGGAGGGAAAAAAGGGAATATAATGTGTTGAAAGTGCAGAGCGCTGCTGTGAGCTCGCTCGGGTGGCTTTGAAGCAAATAAAATGTGCACGTATGTTGAGGACAATATCAAGGAGATAGGTGGTAATGAGTCTGGACCAGACAATGTCTCACCCTCTTTTATCTTGGGTAATTGCTTCGTCCAACACAAAGTACCACCTGATCCCCTGGCAGAATCTTAAAAAGAAAAAGAAAAACGTAGCCCAGGAGGTTCGGAAAGTTTTACTTTCATCGCTTTGTCTCTTTCTCCGTCTGTCTGGGACTTTTTTATTTTTTTTAAACATTCTCTCTGGCCAACAAAGAACCTTTACTTTCCTTAGTTTCAAGGTCTGTCTTCTATCAGAGGGGTTCTCAAACTTTTCTTTTTCCATCCTAAGGAGCTGCTCTGGCTGCAGCTTTACATCAGCTGCAGAGTCCCATCCTGAGAGACTGGGAGGTCGGGGGTTAAATCCCCGGGCCAAAAGTCATACCTTCGAACGATCACTCGCGTCTCCCATATCTAGTCCAGGACCTGCTGAAGCCCAAAACAAATTGTGGCGTTGTTTGGAGTATGTCGCAGGCTTTAGGGTGGAGGGCTCCTTAATCCATTGAATCCGGGCACGCATCTGTCATTTTTCGATTTCTTTAGCTATTAAAAAATCACAAGTGGGCGGTGTGTGGTCATCACAACATGACTCACTTTAAAAAAAAGGATAAATGACTTTTTTTAAAGTCCATACTGCTATTCATAGGGCTGCACATGTGTCATGCGTTTCGCTAGCCAATCACAGTCCTGAATTTGCACAGTCAGCCAATCACATTACAGTTAGTGGTGATGACACTAGCTGTAATGTGATTGGCTGATATGAAAAAAGTATCGATTTGCATTAACAATGGAAGGGTTAGGGGGTACACAAATGTTTTGGTCGGTGTCCAAAACTCACTTATAGGGGGCGGCTACACCGCCCCACAAATAGCAGATATACAAGCTATAAATATGCATATGACCATATATGGGCATAGTGGTTGGATCTGTGGCTCTGGACAACCTGATCTCTGTATCTGTCAGTCCTTGTCCCTTTTATGCCCATACTTGGAGATCGCTGTTGTCATCAGTATATGCCCATATATGGTGCTGACTGATTTGTGTGTGGCTGATGCCATGACGACACATTGAGGTTAGACAACACATTCCATATTTGGGCGTAGCTGCATTGGAAACTCCTTATATGGTTATGGCTGAGTCAGAGTGACGTCAGAGGACCTCATTCTAATTGAATCACAAGATGACGTCATGTGACATCACAGTGTATATAGCCATATGTACACCGTGATGTCACACACGATGACATCCATAATATAATCGTAATCTGACGTCCTGATAGTAACACACAAGCCAGGACCCAGGGGGATCTGACGAGTTCATGGCTGCCAATCAGGGACCCAACGGGCCCAGCGCCCCTAGGTTTAAACTGGTGCTGTTGGGCGAGATGGCCGTGGGGAAATCCAGCCTGGCGATCTGCTTCGTCGGCGGCAAGTTCCACGAGTCACGGGACAGCACGATAGGAGCGGCCCGCTTGAGCCGCACAGTGTGCCTAGACGGAACCACGGTGAGTTTGGAGATCTGGGACACCGCGGGACAAGAGCGCTACCATAGCCTGGCCAACCTGTACTACCGAGGCGCCCAGGCCGCCATCGTGGTCTACGACATCACCAACAAGGCGTCCTTCGTGCGGGCCAAGAACTGGGTGGAGGAGCTGCGGACGAAAGCTAAAAACCCCGACATGGTCATCGCCCTGGCGGGCAGCAAGGCCGACCTGGCCGACGGGCAGAGAGCCGTCGACGCCCGGGACGCCCGGTCGTACGCGGACGACAACGGCCTGCTGTTCATGGAGACGTCGGCTAAGACGTCCGCGAACGTGGACGAGATCTTCACGGCCGTGGCCAAGAGATTACTGCCTCCTGAGAGCAGTGAGCAGAACCAGGGAGTGGACCTGGAAGCAGCTCCACCGGCCAAAGTCAAGACCCCGTGCTGCAGGACATAAACGCCCCGAGGCCTAAAAAGTTTTTAATTTCTGCCTTGAGTCGCACAGAGAAAAGAAAAGAAAAAATTAGAGATCGCCCACTGCTGCCGGTCGCTATCTATGTTTTTGACTGATATTTTTGTGTTTTAAAGCAGTGGTTTTCAACCCTTTTCATATTAAGGTCCATTATTTATTTGGCATTTGAGCCACGGACCACCGTTTGATGAGAATTAGCCTCTCAGACTCCAAGATTTGGAATATTTGAACAACAAGCAAACGTTGATCAAAATAAGAATTATTTAATTAAGTAATGCAGATGGACCCGCAAAGGTCCATTTGGTTTGATTTTACGCTCTCAAGAGTTAGAGATCTATCTGATAAGGGTCCATTTGGTTACCGACTCTTCCATCATTTAGCTGGGGCCACCTGGAACCGCCTCAAGGACCAGTGGTGGTCCCCGGACCACTGGTTCAGAACCACGGTTTTAAAGTGCTAAATCAAATTGAATCAATTTGACAAACTTATAGATAGAACATTTAAAAAAAATGCCGATCTACAAGCTTACAGTTGTGACGTGTTGTGAGCTTGTATTGCTATTTTTTGAAGAAAAAATGTATAAACCTTTGAAAAAGTTTGAGACAGAGACGCCAGGCTTAAAGTGGTTAAACTAAAAAGGACACATTGGCTGTATAATTGCAGATACCGATGTCATTAAGAAAGTCAAATAATGTCTCTAAAAAGAAGATGGGGTCTTATAAAGGTGTGGCCTCCATGGAGATCCATCATCTTAGACCTCACGTGCCCAGTCATAAATGGTAAATGGTGCATTCATATAGCGCTTCTATCCGAAGCGCTTTACATTGATTGTGCCATTAACCCATTCACACACACATTCATACACCAATGGCGGAGGAAACCATGCAAGGCACCAACCTGCTCATCGGGAGCAATTAGGGGTTCAGCGTCTTGTTCAAGGACACTTCGACACTAACTCTAGGGGAGCGCCCCAGCCCGGGATCGAACTGGGAACCTTGCGGTTTTCCAGTTCACTCTACCCGGCCACTCTACCCCTGAGCCACTGCCGCCCGCAGTCATGATGTATATGTCGTATCAGTCGGGCAGAAACCTTATATCTCCATATTTAAACGTTTTAGTTTGTTTCCATAAACTAATGCCCTACTTCACCATACAAGAAGCAGTTTTTTGACATAAGGTTTCCACTCGAGAGCGAGCTTAAGTCTGGCGTCTTTTTGTAGTCCGACGTCACTTCTGGGTCCAAGAGGCAACACGTCGGAACCCGTAAATCCTTTTACAATAGCCTCCTTTTTTCAGAAAGTTGTTCTGACGGGGCGCATAAATCACGGCTTAACAACTGTAGAATGATCCGGGCTTTCCAGCAAGGGCAGTTTGCGTATAATTATTTCCATATTATGTGTGTGCATTTCCTGCATTGTTTAAAATTGTATTAACTGAAGTCTAATCTGAAAGGTAAAAATATGAGCAGGTTGTAAGGGCCACAGCTCTGACCTATGGCCTCGGGTCCACAGCAAGAGGATATGCATGAGAGAAACAGAGAGTTTTGATTGATTAAATCCGATAAGAAGCTTGAGGGACAATGGTCACTGTCACAACACAGAGCTATGGCACTGTGTTGCCACTCTTAAGACAAAAGTCCAGTGAAAGGATTGACGAGCAGAAGATTAGAGGGTCTTGCAATGCTCAGAAGGGTATGAGGAGATCACTCACTGCTTGAGTAGGGAGACTTGGTAGGTGCTAGAGCGCAATAACTTGTGGGAAATTGATGTAACATCCATGGTAGGTTGCAAGTCACGACCTGTAGGAGGCGGCCTCCTTGGTGAAATCACTGAAACAGTATAAAACCCGGGGTTTTAGCAAGACAAGTCAGATTCGACATTTGGCTTGGGGATCTGACGAGTTCATGGCCGCATATCGGGGAGGAGCTATGCGACCCAACGGGCCCAGCGCACCTTGGTTTAAACTGGTGCTATTGGGCGAGACGGCCGTGGGGAAATCCAGCCTGGCGATCTGCTACGCCGGCGCCAAGTTCCACGAGTCGCGGGACAGCACGATAGGTGCGGCCTTTTTGAGCCGCACGGTGCAGTGCCTAGACGGCACCGCGGTGAGGCTGGAGATCTGGGACACCGCGGGACAAGAGCGCTTCCGCAGCCTGGCGAAACTGTACTACCGAGGCGCCCAGGCCGCCATCGTGGTCTACGACATCACCAACAAGGTGTCCTTTGCGCGGGCCATGTACTGGGTGGAGGAGCTGCGGAGGAAAGCTAATAACCCCAACATGGTCATCGCCCTGGCGGGCAGCAAGGCCGACCTGGCCGACGGGCAGAGAGCCGTCGACGCCCGGGACGCCCGGTCGTACGCGGACGACAACGGCCTGCTGTTCATGGAGACGTCGGCTAAGACGTCCGCGAACGTGGACGAGATCTTCACGGCCGTGGCCACGAGATTACTGCCTCCTGAGAGCAGTGAGGAGAACCGGGGAGTGGACCTGGAAGCAGCTCCACCGGCCAAAGTCAAGACCCCGTGCTGCAGGACATAAACCCCCCGAGGCCTAAAAAAGTTTGTTACTTCTGCCTTGAGTCGCACAGAGAAAAGAAAAGAAAAAAAGTAGAGATCCACTGCTGCCGGTCGCTATCGATGTATTTGACTGATATTTTTGTGTTTTAAAGCAGTGGTTTTCAACCCTTTTCATGTTACGGTCCATTATTTATTTGGCATTTGAGCCACGGACCACCGTTTGATGAGATTTAGCCTCTCAGACTCCAAGACTTGGAATATTTTGATAACAGGCAAACGTTGATCAAAATAACAATTATTTAATTAAGTAATGCAGATGTTTAACAATAATTTCACTCTTGAGAGCGTAAAATGAAACCAAATGGACCCGTAAGGGTCCATTTGGTTTCATTTTACGCTCTCAAGAGTTAAAGATTCTATCTAATAAGGGTCCATTTGGTTACCACCTGGAACCCCCTCAAGGACCACTGGTGGTCCCGGGACCACTGGTTGAGAACCACTGTTTTAAAGCGCTAAATTAAATTGAATCAATTTGACAAACGTATAGACAGTAAAAAAAATGCAGATCTACAAGCTTACAGCTGTGAGATATTGTGAGCTTGTATGTACATGGTATTTTGTGAAGAAAAAATGTATAAACCTTTGAAAAAGTTTGAGACAGAGACGCCAGTCTTAAAGTGGTTAAACTAAGGACAAATCAGCTGTATAATTGCAGTTACCAATGTCATTAAGAAAGTCAATGTCTGGTCAATATAATCAGCCAAACCAACATGGGTCTAACATGACCTAATGCCCTACTTCATCATACAAGAGTGTCACCCAAAAGTAGTGAAAGAAGCAGTTTTTTGACATAAGTTTTCCACCCGAGAGCGAGCTTATTCGGTTTTTAAGTCTGACGCCTTTTTGTAGTCCGCCGTCACTTCTGGGTCCAAGAGGCACCAAGTGCCGTCCACTCTTCATTGTAAAGAAACATGTCGGAACCCGTACATCTTTTTACAATAACCTCCTTTTTCAGAAAGTTGTTCTGACGGGGCACATACGTCACGCTTAACAACTGTAGAATGATCTGGGCTTTCCAGCAAGGGAAGTTTGCGTATAATTATGTGTGTATTTCCTGCATTAGTTAAAATTGTATTAACTGAAGTTTAATCTGAAAGGTAAAAATATGAGCCAGATTGTAAGGGCCACGTAGCTCTGACCTATGACCTCGGGTCCACAGCAAGAGGATATGCATGAGAGAAACAGGAGAGTTTTGATTGATTCAATCAGATAAGAAGCTTGAGGGACAATGGTCACTGTCAACAGCACAGAGCTTAAGACAAAAGGCCAATGAAATGATTGACGAGCAGAAGATTAGAGGGTCTTGCGATGCTCAGAAGGGTATGATCACTCACTGCTTGAGTAGGGAGACTTGGTAGGTGCTAGATCGCAATGCCTTGTGGGAAATTGATGTAACATCCAATGGTAGGTTGCAAGTCACGCCCTGTAGGAGGCGGCTTCCATGGTGAAACCACTGAAACAGTATAAAACCCGGGGTTTCAGCAAGACAAGTCAGAATCGACATTTGACTTGGGGATCTGACGAGTTCATGGCCGCACATCGGGGAGGAGCTATGCGACCTAGGAGCTGCAGCGCCCCTAAGTTTAAACTGGTGCTATTGGGCGAGATGGCCGTGGGGAAAACCAGCCTGGCGATCTGCTGCGCCGGCGGCAAGTTCCACGAGTCGCAGGACAGCACGGTAGGAGCGGCCCTCCTGAACCGCACGATGCGCCTAGACGGCACCACATTGAGGCTGGAGATCTGGGACACCACGGGACAAGAGCGCTACCACAGCATGATGAACCTGTACTACCGAGGCGCCCAGGCCGCCATCGTGGTCTACGACATCACCAACAAGGTGTCCTTCGCGCGGGCCAAGAACTGGGTGGAGGAGCTGCGCACGATAGCTAATAACCCCGACATGGTCATCGCCCTGTCGGGCAGCAAGGCCGACCTGGCCGACAAGAGAGCCGTCGACTTCCGGGACGCCCAGTCGTACGCGGACGACTACGGCCTGCTGTTCATGGAGACGTCGGCTAAGACGTCGGCGAACGTGGACGAGATCTTCACGGCCGTGGCCAAGAGATTGCTACCAGGTAGCGGGCAGAAGCGGGGAATGGATCTGGAAGCCACTCCACCGGCCAAAGTCAAGGCCCCGTGCTGCAGGACCTAAAAAGTGTTTAACTTCTGCCTTGAGTCACAGAAAAAAGTAGAGATCGCCCAATTCTACTGATTATCAATGTTTTTGACTGATATTTTTATGTTTTAAAGTGCAAAATCAAATTGAATCAATTTGACAAACTTATAGATAGACAATTAAACAAATAGCCAATCTACAAGCTTACAGTTGTGACGTGTTTTGATCTTGTATATATCTGCTATTTCTTTGAAGATAAAATAAATAAACCTTTGAAAAAGTTGAATATTTGCCTCCGAGATGTAGTGGAGTAAAAGTAAAAGAACTGAAAATTGGAAATACTCCAGTAAAGTAAAAATACCACAAAATGGTTTGCCTCAAAAGTACAGTACTTGAGTAAATGTACTTAGTTACTTTACACCACTGGTACTGTAGGTAGGTAGGTAGGTCGGTAGGTAGGTAGATGGATAGATAGATGGGTATCAAAGTGGCCTATAATGCATATCAAATAGGGGGTCCTTGAAATGAAAGGGGTTGAGAATGGCGGGTTTATAACACAAGTGTCAAATCCAGGTTAGTGCAGCATCACTGTCTGCAGAGCTGTGTAGAGGAAGCTGTCAAATGTCATGTCCGTATCACACTGGGGGAACGTCAAAGAAAGGATGGGATTGTACAGAATAGATCTTTTTGACTATTCTGTCACATTCTGACAAGATTTCCTGACAACTGATGCTCAGAATAGGGGCTGCAAACCCGTCCTCTCCCAGATGACAGGTGTGTATTATACGTAGCCTCTTGGGAGATCACAGTAAAACACATTTTTACTTTCCTTTTCTTTTATTTCTTCCTTTTTTCACATGAAAAAACTATAAAACATGACACTACGGTTTTTGCTCTGGCCTTGAAAGCTCTCAGGGAGTTCATGGTTTGTAAAAAGTCTTCTGAAAAATCTTCTGAAAATAGCCGATCTACAAGCTCACAATGCGTCACATCGCGACGCATTGTGAGCTTGTAGATCGGCTATTTTCAAATGGACGAAATGTATATAGGGCTGAAGTGGTTACTGTATGTTTTGTAATAATAAACAAAATCTATAAAGTAACCAGTAACTAAAGTTTTCAAATAAATGTAGTGGAGTAAAAGTACAATATTTGGATTCAAGATGTAGTGGAGTAGAAGTAAAAGTATTAGAAATTGGAAATACTCAAGTAAAGTACAAATACTGTACCTCAGAATTGTTAAGTAGAGTACTTAAGTACATGTTTTCTGGAGCTTTTCTGGAGCTCATTGATTGACTGACTGACTGACTTTAATCATTTTACGGGCAAGGCCACTTGGCCTTTGGTGTTCCTTTTGGAGGGTACAAAAGCCAAATGTAGGCAGGAAGGCCATGAAATAAAACATCCATGGAAATAAAAAAGGCCCGGAAGGCCAGACTTCATGGCCTCTATCAAAACCCTGCCCTGATACACACAATTCATAATAAAGGGGGGGGGGGGGGGGGGGGACTACTTTAAGTAATGCATTATGACCATTTTAAGCCAGACAGGTATACATAAGAGTTTCTAGAAATCATATAATAATCTCTTAAAAGCATCACACGGAACAAAGTAAACCAGCTTCAAACTATCCTGACATTTTGTTCAATTTGACATTTTGTTAGAGGATGATGGAGTCTCGGCATGTGTCTGGGCCTGTAGCCCTCAGGTGAATCATTTCCTCTGTTAGGTGCCCTCGTACTGCCTGCTCTTAATAGCGGTGATTTACGCCGACAAAAGTAAAGCGCTGCAAAAAGCTGCAAAAAAAAAAAGGAAAAAAAAGAAGATGAGCCCGCTTTCAGATCAGCACAGAATGTCAGGAAAACATGACGGGGTCTTTTAGGGGTAAATCAGACCGCTGCCATTTTTCTCTGCAACATTCTAATACTTAGAATACTTATACAAGTACAGATTGTAAGCTTTCAAAGGATGGGCATTTACATTTGACACGTTTGAACTTGTACCTTTCTGCACTTCTACGTCTTGAAGAAGATGATGCTTATTTGATGGTTGTTAAACCTGAAATCACGAAGTCTGGGATGTCTTCACATTTTGGCAAGTCAGGTGATGGGTGTGAAGTTACAATAGCGGGTCAAATCCTTCCCTTACCCCTCCTCTAACCGGCAGAAAAATAGGTGAACACCAGACCCATAGAGAGAGAGAGTTCTGTCACGCTTTAATCCTGCCACAAAGCGGGCCGCTATGGGCTGTAGTTCCAAACATTGGAACTTCATCATTGAGATCGAACGAGCATTTCCGTATTCCATTCTTACAATGGGAGTCGATGCTAGTGTCGTTGCTCTCATATTAGATTACGCTGGTGAACACTGGCCAGCAGAAACCGCAGATGTAAATGTTGGCTTCATTTGTTAACCCTTCATCCGTGTCATTTTAGATTTTAGCAGCATAATTATGTTTTTCAGAAAACTCTGGTTTAGAACAGCGGTTCTCAAAAATCTGCTATTTTTGAACGTGGCACTAAACATTTTCAGATGGGGGTCCGCGCCCAAATACATATCATTTTCGGGGTCCATTTTGAGAACTACTGACTTAGAAGGCATTTGCAGGTCTTAATGGGTTAATCTTAATATGCATCTCTGTTCCTGGGTGGGTATAATTAAACACAAAAAAAAAAAAAAACTTTGTTTACAAATTAATTTCAACTTTGTTAATGTGAAAAAGAAATAAAGAAAAACACACCCACGAAAAAACAAACAAACCCTGACCTATTTTTCTCATTAATTTTGTGCATTTGCAAAAGTCTTTAGGCCTACAGGAGGAACTTTTGCTGGGCCTTAAAAAGCTGTTACTACGTCACAGTGTCAACCTCTTCTGGCTCGTCACATTTTTTAATTGTAAACTGGAGAAAGTTATTTTTTCTGACATGACAGCTGACACTGCAGGGAGGTACAGAGGTTACAAACAACGTTCAACAAACATCTCAAACTCTGCGATCAAGCCACCTCGTTTGCGGATGCAATGCTGGCAGAAATTCGGGGCAACCTCATTTGGCAAAGAAAGCTGAATGATTCACAGAGGTCAGAAGCCAAGGGCATTTTTTAGAGCTTATACTGACCATAATTACACAGCCTCGGTTTTGCTTCTCGCTCCATTTCTTATTTAGCTATTGATTAGAATACAACTGTGCATAATAAGTCGGGGTATTTGCATGCTACGGCGTTTCGAATACAAATCCACAGACCTAGACCTTATGCTACCATATCCCCCCCCCCTCCTTCCCGCTACTGTACTGTTTATATCAGCTATAGCGTTGTGGTGCTAACGCACGCAGCTTCATTATTATTGAATACAGTGTGTGCGCTGTGAGAGGCTCCTGTTACCTTGGGACTGTAATCAGGGCTGACATGAGGTGAGCTAGCATGCCTCTCATCCACAATCTCTCTAAGTGTTGCAGCGCGGCGTTTGAGATGCAGCCCATAGGCCCCGTCCCCGCCTGACATACATCTCGGGTTTTAAGACGCCACGCGGCGCCCATGATTGACGACCCTCAAACCTCGCTCTGGAAAGAGAGGCGAGGTCCCCCGGTGGACAGACGAGGATCACAAATCTCTCTCTCTCTCTCCTTCTCTCTCTGTCTCTCTCTCAACATTTAACCAATTAAACCCCAGCATCAGTATTGTGCAGAAAGCTTCCGCAGAAAATATCAGATCGACAAGCTCACGACGCGGCGCGTTGTGGGACTTGACTATAGCTATTTTCTGCCAAAGCTTTCCCCCACAATAACAGAAAACAGTAAACTCACTAGTATAGATCCCTGAGGAACTCTGCTTAACCATATAGGGTTTAAGTGGTTAAACATGTGTTGCCACATGCCCTTTATTTGTCTCCGTGTTTTCCTCCTGTTTAAATCCCAGCGCCCGTGTTCTGGGGGCGAATATAGATGATCTACAAGCTCACAATGTGTTTTATGAGTTACGTCTATTTTCGGCAAAGAGATTTCTTTTAGAGGGAGAGAAAAAAAAAGAGAAGAGGACTAATAGAGAGCCCTGGAGGACCCCGGTCAACTAAGATAGGCTACAGGGTTTAATCACTTGAGTATCACTATTCTGGGGTGAACACTAAGTGAACATTACAGCTCTACAAGCTTACGTTGTTGGGACACATTGAGAGCTTGTAGGCTTCTGATTGGTGTTTTTGCTGAGGAGATTTGATGTAGAGGGAAAAAAGTATAGAGCTACGGAGCTGCTGGAGCACGATTATGATTACATAATCAGCCAATCTGTGATCACACGCCCCCCCCCCCCCCCCCCCACACACACACACACACACACACACACACACACACACACACACACACACACACACACACACACACACACACACACACACACACACACACACACACACACACACACTAGTAGCTTCTGTTCCAACGGCCAAGAGTCTGGGTGTTGTCCTGGACAATCGTCAGGGGCAATTTAAGCCCCACATTGCAGCCGCCACTCGCTCCTGAAGATTTACACTTTATGACATCTGAAGGATCAGACCCTTCCTCACCCAGGAGACTGACTGTCCAGCTCCTCATCCAGGCCTCAAGTCATCTCAAAGCTTGACTATACTGTAACTCCCTCCTTTATACTGGCCTCCCGGCATGCTCACTTAAGCCCCTCCAAATGGTCCAGAAAGCCTGCAGCATGCCTGGTCTTCAACAAGCCAAAATTGTCATGTTTTCCCCCCCTCTTTCCTGCTCCCTCCATTGGCTCCTGGTTGCTGCCCACACTGAGTACAGAATGTTCTCAATGGAAAAGTGCCTGCCCTCCACCACCACAGAGGTTGTGGGTTCGAATCCACCATGGTGCATCAGGCGAGCGTCGACACAAACACAATTGGCCTGTGTTCGGGGGAGGGAAGCCGGACGGGGAGATTGAAAATTGTCACTGCACGTAAATTGGGGGAAGAAAAAACACTGATGTTGGCCTACAAGTCAACTAAAGGTATGGCACCCGCATTATACCTTGAAGGCCTGACGCAACCCTACGACCGCTCCCACTCACTTAATGTACATCAGCTAACACACGAATGCTGCACAAGCCTTCCCTAAAACATCATCTTGACAACACTCCACACATCCTAGACTCTTCTCCCAAACTGTGGAATAAACTTCCTGTTGCAGTCAGAACTGCAGACTCACTTCTAATATTCCTGTAGCTGCCACAAGTTCAACAGATGTCCACGCATCATACAGATGTCTTTTCTGGGATTTATTCCAAACTCCTTCAAACAGACACCATACAAGACACAGTGAAAACTATAAAGAAATATAACTTACATTATTTTGTTCAGTTGTTGAGTCCACAATCATTATGAAGCAGATTCCTCTGATTAGTAAGTCCACACAGGTGCATCCAATTATGACATGCAGTTAGACAGAAGTCTCTCAAACAAAGTTTACATTTGCACATTTCGATAACACACATCAAATGTTTTTCTTAAGTAAAAGTATCAATACTGCATCGTAAAAGTACTCTGTTAAAAGTAAAAGTTTTCAAATAATTGTAGTGGAGTAAAAATACAATATTTGCCTCTGAGATGTAGTGGAGTAGAAGTAAAAGTACCTCAAAATTGTACTTAAGTACACTACTTGAGTAAATGTACTTTGTCATGATTACTATGCAGACATACGTATCATGGTCACTTCATGGTTCTCACGTGTTTTGTTTCTTAGATGCCTTTTTCTCTACCACAAATGTTAAGAATGGTTTAGACAGCAGTGATTTAGATAGCATGCTGTTTAGACAGATGTTAGATTCATGGTTTATCTGGTATCCTGGTGTCTTTGAGGCCCTACACGTCTCTCTCTGCTTCATGTGATTATTCACCTTCTTTATTGACCAGAATTCAATAAACACGTGTACGTTGCTCATGGATAAGAACGTCAGCTAAATGCCTGAATTGTAATTTGTGTGTGTGTGTGTGTGTGTGTGTGTGTGTGCGTGTGCGTGTGCGTGTGCGTGTGCGTGGTTTCAATATACATATGAGGGTCAAATATCCCCACAAGTATAGTAGATTTATTATATTTTTTAAATTACACAATGTTAGGCTAGTGGATAAGACGTTTCACTTTAATGTCCCTTTCCATGCGAGAGACCTGGGTTCAAATCTTGCAACACTGACAATTGGGAAAAGATTCAGGTTAGGATTAATTGTTGACGGTTGGAGTTATGCTTGATTTATACAATAATATAATGTATTTACACTGAAAATATCTAATATCAATCTAAAAGCTATAAAAAAGTGCTGTGGATATCTGTCCTAAAATGTTGAAGTATAGTAATACCATCATGTGTGTGTGCGTGTATGCTTGCCTGCATGTAAGAGAAGGAAGAGGAGGACAGAGAGGAATACAAATATATACCCTGAGAAAAGCAGGAATTGAGGCAACCCTCTGGATTCAAGGCCATTTTCATCATCACTATCGCAGAAAAAAAAGATGATTTAGCCTCAGTGAAACATATCTTGGCAGCGGACCAGCTATGAAGGACCTTGATCCTCCCATCATGTCCCTCCGTTGTGTCATTTCATTAGTCTAATGACCCATCGATTCAGCATTTATACGCAACAAAACTCTATTGGAAGTGGCTGCGTGCCAAGTTCCATCACAGGGACACACTGTGTGCATCTTGGCAGAAGAAAGGTCGATTTAACACAGTGGTTCTCAAACATTTTCATGTCAAGGACCCCCGTTGTGATGTGTGTTTGGTCGCGCACCCCCAACTGAGATTATCTTGTGTCGGGAATCCCTAAATGTAAAAATAACTTGTGTTGTGAGTAGGGTTGGGATCCTTTAGACTCTTAAAGGGATAGTTCACCCCCAAAATCATGGAGACTTGAATTCATGGATATTTTTTTTGTTTTTGTCCCATTCCTATTCCGGTCCGATTCCTCCGGTACCAGATCCCAACCCTAGTTGCGAGCTTGTAGATCTGCTAGTTTTTGGCAGATTGTCCCCCCCCCCCCATAATAGGGATGCTGGGGTTCATATGTTAATGTGACCTTATCACCACTGTTTTCCACACGGGCTTGCTTGGCTTGTGTCGTTTGCCTTTGTCTTATACCTGCCAGCAGCAGTGTGCACGTGAAGGTTGACGTGGGATGGAGGTTTGTGTACAGTACACAGAGCGACAGTGGTGGAAAAAGTACTCATGTTTTTTTATTTAAGTAAAAGTATCAATACTGCAATGTAGAAACACTCTGTTACAAGTGAAAGTCAAATTTACTTGAGTAAAAGTACAAAAGCATTGGCATCAAAATATACTTAAAGTACCAAAAGTAAAAGTACTAATTATGCAGAATATCCTGTTTCTCAAGCTATCATAATATGACAACTATATAACTATGTGTAAAATGTGTAACAGATATTTTGAAAATAGCAGATCTACAAGCTCACAACACGTCGCGATGCGACGTTTTGTGAGCTTGTAGATCGGCTATTTTCAAATAGCCAAAGTTCAAGTAGGGCTGAAGGGTAAATGTATGTAATAATAATCAAAATCTACAAAGTAACTAGTAACGTAAGTTTTCAAATCATTGTAGTGGAGTGAAAAGTACAATATTTGCGTAGGTGTAGTGAAGTGAAGTAGAAGCAAACAAGTATACAAAATCGGAAATACTTCAAATTTGTTCTTAAGAAGTGCACACAGACATGTCTGGTCACCAGCAGACGACAACAACAATGACTGTTCCTCTCAATGCAAGTGAACCTTGAGACAGCAATTATCTAAATACAATGTCTCTGTCAATACACTCAAATACCATCTTGTAAAAAATGCTGCAATGGCCCTGCATGCCATGTGGAATGAAATGTTGGCAGACGTTTTTTCTTTTTTTACTTAAGGGCTCGCTCCCACCGCACTTTTATTTGACCTCTGGGGCAGAATCTGCCAATGCTTTGTCAATGTACAGTAAATGCGTGGATTCATTCAAGAACGGATCTTTCCGCCTGTCGCGCAGACCTTGCGTTTATCCGCTCTACACGACTTGTCCATTTGAAGCAGAAAACTGCTGGAGGCAGGAGCTGATTTTCCCCCTCTGTCCAATCGGTTGAGTCGAAGGCGGACCGTCCCAAGACTCAGGAAGTAACGTGGTGCTCAAGGCAGAAGGCGGTGCGGGCTACGGGGAGGGTCCTGAAAGTGAGTGACAGGTGCGTCACTCCCGTTTTTTAGAATCCGCTGGCTGCAAAAAAATGTGGCCGGGCACAACCTGCGTTGTTTAACGCTAACCGACCATGTTTTAGTGGGAGCGTGCCCTAAAGCTGTATTTACGAAACTTTTTTGTGAAATCTTATTTTGTCTGTATGGTAGAGCAGTGGTTCTCAAAGTGGGTTCCGTGGACCCCCAGGGGTCTTTGGGGGGGATCCAGGGGGTCCAAAGTGTCAAGGTGATTTGAAATGTGCAATGTTATTCATTTAAGAGAACTCTTTATTATACATGTATTCTAAGAAAGAAACATTTAATATGAACTTAGATAACATTGTGCTACAGTATACTATAATTCCAGCTGTGAGTTGGTTCCTGCTTAACGCCAAGGGCTCCTGTCATGTGTTAATGAAGAATTGGTGTTAAATCTGAGTCAAACAAAGGGTTCATGCCTATGTAAGCACTACACCCTGAAGATCAATACGTTCTCTAGTTTGGGCTAAGCACCCCACCCTGAGGGCGTGGCTCTGGGAGTAGGCTATTTAGGTTAGGTCAGCACATGACCTGAGTTGAGTCAGCCTGTATGTCGCATTGAGACGTGTACAGTATGTTGGCTCCACTGTATTCGAATACCTTAAAATCTCTCATACTTTGAAATCTGAGGAATAACAAAAAAAGGAATAAAAGAAAGACAACAAGTAAGACGCGCGAACGCTGGAAGCGAACGCAGCTCGAAAATAACAATAAGAAGAATAGAAAGGAATGAGCAATGACTTGCCATCCGGCCTGAAATATGCACAAATGACATGGAATTCTTAGATATCCCAATAGATGAACTCGTGTAGATGCTTGTAGATGTGTTATTTTTGACTGTCGCTGCTATATTTTTCTCAGAGGAGTGTAATTAGTCACCCAGGGGCACAGGCGAATTTCAGCCACACTGTAGTGCATGCAGGCAATGAGAGCGTGACTCACATGGGGGCAGCCAATGAGAGCGTGCGTGACATGGGGGCGCGGCTGCACACATACTGCACACAGACAGACACACAAGCCGAGCCGAGTTTAATAGTATGCTCCACTGCGCCTCCTTCCGCGTTCGCAACAATATATGTACATGTTTACACATACTGTAGCTGTAGCATATCCGCCCGGAAATTATGTACATGAGACACAGACCTCAAACTCGGACAAACGTATGGTCCTACCAACCGTGTCACCCTCCGCCTCCGCTCGCCATGACAGACGATGACAGTCCCCAGTCATCTTCTGAGAGTCTTTCCCCCGGCATGCCGCCGACGGCCTTTGTCCCCCCATTCATCTCACAACCCGCTCCTCTTTTTAACCCATTAGAACCTAGAACAGCAGATCTACAAGCTCATAGCGCGGCACTCGGTGCCGCGCTATGAGCTTGTATATCTGCTATTTTTGAATAGCCAACGTGTAAAATAATGCTTTTTAGCTCAAATGAAAAAGTGACACACTATTTACTTTGTTGACTGCAGTCCACCAGGGGTCTATCCTTGGTCCCCCCTCATTTTCTCCCTCTACTCCAAATCTCTTCTCCGAAAAACAGGAGACATGTGCTTGTGCGATCTGCTATTTTCACCATAATGTCCGGCTATTTTCCGCTGGATGTTCAGTTATTACGACGTGCCCATGAACAGGGATGCTATAGGGGTAGTTATTGAGGTTTCAGCCCTGAAACTCTGTTTAAAAAAAAGCTTTCCCTTGAATAGAAGTATATATGTAAATTGGAAAAGAAAAATCAAAATACTCAAATACTGCCAGCCCATCTCACTGGCAAGAATAGAGACCATTTCCAATCCCCCCACTTTAACTTTTTTCCCTCTCGCCTTGCTTATCGCCCGACGATCCTCCTCATCTTCCGCTCTTTAAATGGCGTCTGGCCCGATTCCTTGGGGCGAGCGGAGAGACATCGACGCAGACGTTGATGTGAATATGAGGACCGACTCCACCTCAGGAATATAACACGTCTCCAAAAACCTTCGGAGACAATTTCATGATTTCTCTCGATCCCAGCCGTCAATTTCAATTTCTGTGGGCACTATCTGTTCTGAAATGAAACTCTTGTGTCGCTGTATTATCACCGCTGTGGACAGGAAACCTTGTAAGTCCACTAAACAAGTTACTTTTCAGAAAATGGATCGTTCCAATGGATCGAATATAGTTATTATTTAGACACAAGCTCTTGTTAGTACTTGGTTTTGGTTTGGTTAAATATTTATACAAACCCACAGAGAGACGTAACCACTTTCACTCTCCCTCAAAGGACGACTTTTTGCAACAGATGCCAGAAATACCCATTTCTGGGCCGCGATGCGACGCGCTGTGAGCTTGTAGATCTGCTATTTTCAAACATTTTAGCACATTTACTTTTGGTACTTTATAAGTACATTTTGATACCAGTACTTTTATACTTTTACTCAAGTCAATTTTGAATGCCGGACTTTTATGTAACAGAGTACTTCTACATTGCAGTATATTGATACTTTTACTTAAGTGAAACATTTGAGTACTTTTTCCACCACTACACTCCGGTGTGATCACGCCCCTTACAAGGTTTCTTTCTGACAGTGACAACATAATGATGCCACGTGCTCATTTGTCTGGTTGGAGCTCTGAGTAAAATGTGTTCTCTTCAATATCAACAGATGCCAGAAAGTTCAATACACAAGACCAGACACCTTCCTCAAGATGTCTAGTCTTATAGACATATTCTTCTGGTCTGGACGCAGTAGAATGTTGCATTTTGTAATATTCTTTCTGGTGATGAAAAGCCCCAAAAACTAATCTTAAAAAATTCGTCATGTCTCATCTAGACACAGGATCTGACACAAATTTTGACCTGATGATCGAGATTCAATTTATCCCCTGAGCAAGCAGGCAGACTCTATTAGTTCAATCGTAAAAAAAAATCCAGCCCTTAAGCAGGAAACCGGGTTCAAATCCGGGGTAGAAGAGGAAAGTAAGTCACATACTGTAGTGCTGCTTTAAAGATTGTCCAGCCAGCTCTAATCAAAGAAGCCCTTTACTTGCCAATTAGCAATTAACAGAAACAGGGCTGAACAAATTCTATATTTTATTTTAAACACAATAATAATTAACTCAAGATAACATAATGTCACGAAAAAATCTTCACAGAAGCAGACATATATATCATATATATATACTGTAGTATCAGAGACAGACAGACAGAGATAAATCTTATTTTTTCTGTGTGCAATCCTCAGGCTGAATTGGCATGCAAGAGGATGGAATTCATGCTCCGTGATATCTGTCTTCAGTCCGTCTGCCTATTGTCGTTGTCGGGCAGAAAACTCATATCTCCATATTTCAGCTTCAACTATAAAAAAATGTTTTTTTTACAGGGGCCAGTTTCGAATTATAGCCACCTGTTAAGTGCTCTTTTAGAGCGGTTTTGAAGGACAGTAGGGATTTACACTCCTTTATGCCTGTTGGTAGGGTGTTCTACATTGTTGTGGCATAGCAGGAGAACAAATGTAACGCCTTGTTTGAGTCAAATCTGGGTTGAACGTGATCAGTGGAGCTCCCTCTGGTGTTGTGATTGTGGACGTCATTGACGCTTGTATAGTTTGACAGGTACAGTAAATGGGTGTCTTTGTGGTGTGGTGTAGTGTATCTTGTAGACCAGGCCCATTGCAAGTTGCTGTACTCTGTCCTCTACCCTGAGCCATCCCACCCTAGCAAAAATGAGCAGGGGTTCAATGAATTGTAGATGTCCATTGGAACACAGTGATGACATCAGCGGTGGAAAGTAACTAAGTACATTTACTTAAGTACAATTTTTAGGTATTTGTACTTTACTTGAGTATTTCCAATTTCCAATACTTTTACTTCTATCCACTACATCTCAGAGGCAAATATTGTGCTTTTACTCCACTACGATTATTTGAAAACTTTAGTTACTAGTTACTTTGTAGATATACATTATTACATTATAAAACATACACTAACCACTTTAGCCCTATTTTATACATGGGCTATTTGAAAATAGCCGATATACAAGCTCACAACGCGTCGCTTTGCGACGCGTTGTGAGCTTGTAGATCTTTTATTTTCAAACATTGTTGTACTTTTACTTTTGGTACTTTAAGTACATTTTGAAACCAATACTTTTGTACTTTTATTCAAGTAAATTCTGAATTCCGAACTTCTACTTGTAATGGAGTACTTCTACATAGCAGTATTGATACTTTTACTTAAGTACAACATTTGAGTACTTTTTCCACCACTGGATGACATATACTTTCTTCACCCTTTTTAATCTCATCAGGACAAATACTGTGATAATTAGGAAGTTTTCTCCCCTAATTAAATCACTTCACTTTTCATCATCACCATCTTTTTTCTTCTTCTTCTTCTTCTTCTCTTAACCAGAGGTGATGAGAATGAAAAAAGGCAGGGTTATATCTGCGTTTGAGATCTCTCCACTGACCCGAGACCGTATTGTTCATCATTTCCTTTCAAAAAATTCCCCAGCCATGCAGGAGCGATCTTAATTGTGGCCCCGACTCTCACAATGCCACGGCCTTTGCTCTAAACTCACTCTCTCTCTACCCCACTGACACTAACAAATTAACCCTTTCAATCCGGGAACGCATAATATGTCATTTTAGATTTTTTTGCTTTAAGAGAGAGAGGAGAGAGAGAGAGAGATCTTTTATTTTTACTCAAATCTTTGCTTCTGTGGATTCTTCAAATGTCTTCTGAATCCTAAACATTTTTTTATTTTTTTATTTTTTACTTGTTGCTATAATATCAGTGGTTCTGAAACATTTTCATGTCAGGGACCACCCAAAATGATATGTATTTGAGTTAAAAATGTATATATTATATAGATTTGCACACATTTTGTGTGAAAAACACATCCTGACTGTTTGGCTGCCAAACTCAGTCCAGAGTTTTAGGAGGGCATGTCATGACTTTTTGTGGCAGTAATTTTGAGTCATTGATGCTGTTAAAATGAAATAAATTCACTACATATACTGTAGCTCTGTGGTTCTCAACCTTTTCTGAATCAGCGCCCGTTTGAAAATGTCCAAAGCGTTTGTGACTTTAACGCCTCGCAGCGCGAGGCGTTGTGAGCTTGTAGATCGGCTATTTTTGGCTAAAGACCTCCACTACATTGTATACAATTGAGTTGCAGATTAAACTTTTCATGGATTTCATAGATAGCTTCATTCACTATCATCAGTGTTGTGTAAATTCATATGTTTTGTTCATTTCAGACATTTAACCACTTAAACCTTCAATACTTAATGTGCTCCTTTCCTCCCCCTGCACCAAACCTCTTTGCCGAAAAAAGCCGATCTATAAGCCGCTCACAACGCCTCTTAGATCTGCTATTTTCGGCTAATGTTCCCCTCAGAATAGGGATGCTAGGGTTCAAGAGGTTAGTGTAAAAAAAAACATCGTATCTCACAAAGATTTGGCAGACCCCCTTTAGTAGCTCTGAAGACCCCCTAGGGGTCGCGGACCCCCTGTTGACGACCCCTGCTCAAGAGTATTAGTGAACTGGAGGCCATTGCACATGAGGAATGGTCTATGATTCCTCAGGAGCGCTGCCAGAAGCTGGTGTCTGGCTATGCATCACGTTAGCCAGAAGGTCTTAACAGCATACGGGTGCTAAAGACACTTGTCCTTAGCTAGCCTGCAATAGCCATTAATAGTGACATTTTGTGATTTCTTTGGCTATTCAAAAATACCAGATATACAAGCTCATAGCACGGCACCGAGTGCCACACTATGAGCTTGTAGATCTGCTGTTTTTGAAAAATCGTGAAGATTTGTGCACATTTTTGAATATATATACTTTTTAAAGCGAACATTTGTAAAATATTTTGTTCCAGGGACCTCCAGAAGCAAAGATTTGAGTTGCAAATGTCTGCTTAAAAAAAAATATATATTATTCAATTTTTTTTTAATAGCCAAAGTATTGTGAAGGAGGCCGATGCACACCTCAAGGGTTGGCGACAGGTGCGTAAGTCAAAAATGCACAATTTAGGAGGAGATCTCTGATGGTTAAACCAAAGAATAGGACCTGCACACTGTCTGAATCTTCCAAAAAAAAGTAGCTTTTTTTTTTTGTTGCAAGATTCAGACGGTGTGCGCCACTGTGCGGGTCCTATTATTTGGTTTAACCAATAGCCAAAGTATAAAACTAGAAAAAGTGCTCCTCGGAGCACAAGTCTCCGCCAGGTCAGGTAGGTTATTATGGCCTCCTGGTGGCGCTATAATAGGCCAATGTGAAAAGGATGCCATTTATTCCTAGGCCTTGCACGGCAATCGGACACTGCATGCATGATTTGAGGCATTTTGTTCTAAAAACGTGTTTTGCTAAATTTGACCTGCTGGTGGCGCTATAACAGGCCAATGTTAATAGGTTGGCATTTGTTCCTCAACATAGTGTGAATGTGCGTTCAAAGTTTCACCGTAATAGGACGCTGCATTCATGATTTGCGGCATTTTGTTCAAAACGGGCCACTCCTTCAAACATTACATGTCAATGTTAGCCAATCAGGATGGCATATGAAAAATCAAACAGATCCGTCTTGATCACATGACTATAGAGATACATGTGTACCGATTTGCGTGAAATTTGGATCAAATATGAAGGCTTAATATCAAAAAATGTGTTTTACATAAGTCTGCCTCCTGGTGGCGCTATAAAAGGCAAATGTGAAAAATGCAGGGCAAAGGTTTGTCCTTGGCCTCTAGACAGTGTGCATACAAAGTTTTACACTGATCGGTGCAGTTATAGGTAAAAACACGAATCGGCCTGTTACAGCGCCACCATGAGGCTGATTTGAACATTTTCAAATGGCATTTCTTCCTCGGCCTAATGGGAATGTGTGTGCAAATTTTCACGGAAATTGCATGCTGTGTTCATGATTTGAGGCATTTTGTTCGAAACACAGTACTCCTGCAAACTTTGAAAGACAATTTTTGCCAATCAGGATGGAATATGAAAAATCTGAAATGAGCCGTTTCTTTTAATGACTATAGAGATACTGTGTACCGATTTGGGGGATTTTTGGCCAAAATTTGTAGGAGTACTGTTCAAAAATGTGTTTTGCACAAATCGGCCTCCTGGTGGCGCTATAAAAGGCCCATGTGAAAAATTTGGAGCAGAGGTTCGGCTTTGGCATCCAGGGACTATGTGTGCACAGTTTCGCTGTGATCAAGCCAACGTTGCCAGAGATTAGCTGTACACAGACAAGACAGAATGACACACACACACACACGGACGGACGGACGGACGGACAGGGGGTAAAACATACTCTCTCGCCATGCCTTTCGGCCTGGCGGAGACAATAATGGTTAAAATCAAAAATGAAAGCTTTCCCGGTCTTAGTTAAATTGTTCTTGTTTGATGACAGTTTTTGCATTATTTTGCCAATAAACCTACTTTGCAGTGGGGCCTAAATGATTTCAAGTGCAACTAGATATTCAACCAGATGAGCTTCATAACATCCTGTGCCTTAAAGCCTCACTATGTAACTTTAAAAAAAAAATAGATACAATGTAATTTTGTCCAAACTGTATGGTAGAGTATGTTATTTCAATATAACGTATACAAAATTGGGTTTTGTCTCCCTGCTCTTCTATTGAGACATTTAGATTGGTCAAGTCTCACCTAGACACAGGATCTGACACGAATTTTGACCTGATGGTCGAGATTCAATTTATCCCCTAAGCAAGCAGGCAGGCTCTATGGTAATAAAAAAAAAAATCCAACCCTTGCACAGAAAACCGGGTTCAAATCCGGGGTAGAAGAGGAAAGTAAGTTACATACATAGTGCTGCTTTAACCCATTAAGACCTGGAACGCATCTATGTCACTTTAGATTTCTTTGGCTATCTCGGTGCCGCGCTATGAGCTTGTATATCTGCTATTTTTGAAAAATCTTGAAAAAAAATGTTTTAGATTTTTTTCAATTTGTTTTTAGGATTTAGAAAACATTTTTAAGAATCGCCTCAGGTCTTAAAGATTGTCCAGCCAGCTCAAATCAAAGAAGCCCTTTACTTGCCAAGCAATGAACAGAAACAGGGCTGAACAAATACTATATTTTATTTTAAACATCTAATAAAATTAACACAAGATAACATAACGTCAACATTTTTTTCTTCACAGAAGCAGACATATACACAGTGTATCAGAAACATACAGTGTATCAGAGACAGAGAGACATCTTAACTGTAGTTTGTTTTTAAAAAAAATGACTTATTTTCTATCAATTATACCCCCCACGAAGCCTTGAATTCATGGAGATTTTTTTGTTTTTGTCACATTTCTGAGACAATAATTTGATGACCAGCGGGAGTCTCTGGTAGAAGTGTCCCACTGAGCGGCCACCCGGTCATACAATTATTGGCTCAGTAATGTGACAAAAACAACAAAAAAAATCTCCACAAATTCAAGGCTTTGTGGGGTGTGCAATTGAAAGAAAATGTGAGTACATTTTTGGTTGAACTACTCCTTTAAATAGTAATGATTGTGGATGAGAAGGGGACTCTCTCTTTCCCAAGTGGGCGTGGTTTTGAGGTTAGGTTAAGGCAGTGCTTCCCAAACAGTGGGTCGGGACCCATTTGTGAGACACGGCTCGCTAAGTAAATATCCTTTTTTTTAATGCTTGTTCATCTTCATCTCGTTGTTTGTTTTGTTGTCTTCTGGTTGTTTTCTTGCTCTAGAGACGTCGTGTATGAACGTAAATAGAGTAAATGAGTGATAATAGTGAGTTATCGTATCGTGCGTTTCTCTTTTGGGTCACGACCAAAAAAGGTTTGGGAACCACTGGGTAAAGCATTGGTTCTCAAAGTGGGGTCCGGGGACCCCCAGGGGTCCTCGAGGGAGTTCCAGGGGGTCCCCAGCTAAATGATAGATTAGGCACCAAATGGACCCTTATGGATCTGTAACTCTGAGAGACTCTCAGAGTTAAATTGACATAAATTGCAGTCCAAGTGATAGAAATGCCATTAAATGGGGGTCTGTAGCCCTAATGCATGTCAAACTGGGGGTCCTTGGAATTAAAATGGTTGAGAATCACTGCTAGAGCCGTAAAAAAAAAAACATCTCTTATGGGGGTCCCTGGCATATCTTTTGAAATGGGGGTCCATGGGCTAATAAGTGTCAATTTGGGGGTCCTTGACATGAAAAAGTTTGAGACCACTGGGGTAAAGGCATATATTCTGTGAGGTTAGGGTTTGGCATTATAATCACGCCCACCTGGGTGAAACACCAAAGAAAGAGGGAGTCCTGGATGAGAAGTGCATGTGCTCTCTGATGCTATAGAGCATTGGTTCTCAAAGTGGGTCCGGGGACCCCCAGGGGTCCTTGAGGGGGTTCCAGGGGGTCCCCAGCAACATGTGTGAAAATAGTGTGACGGTTCCCTGTATAGTAGCATGTTATATATGTCACTCTTAGGTTATATGGTTTGCTTTGTATTCATTTCTGTTCTCATTGGTTCCTAGGACTTGGGGAGCAGTGACATGTTGGCAATCAGCCAGATTGGCGTGCACCTGGGCCCGGGTGTCGACGCCCTATAAAAACCTGCCTCCCCAGTCCTCTTTCTCTCCTTCAGCTCATTTGCTTTTGATCCTCACACAGCCTACACCTCTTTGTTCCCACATTTATGTTCACACATACAACACTCACACACACTACCCAATCCACTCATGCATACACGCATTACACTACTGACTTTACTGATTTCCACACCTCATCTGTTCATTTATGGTTTATTCGTTCATTTTGATGACTTTAATAAACACTATATTCTTTGTAAACTGCGTCTCCCCTGTATTTTTGTTGTGTCCCCTGGTCCCCCTAGGCCAGGGTTATAACAAAATGGGGGCTCGTTCCGTAAAAGTTTAGAGTGTGCAGTAAGTTTGGTGAGTCAAGTGACTCGCCCTTCTGCATTTGTTTGCTGCGACGCAGGTGTCAATTGGCCAAATTGGCAGTTGAAGGGCTCGTTTGCGCCGTGGTTTTTTGAAAGGAGTGTCATTTAGGAATCAATCCGGTGATTCCCTTGTCCAGTTGGTTCAACGGTCCGGTGAGTAGAGACAAAGCGATGTTACACGCTTGGTTTTGTCTGGACTTTGTTTGGGAGATGCAGTTAATTTCTTTGGTTTGAATTTAATCTGTTTAGATTTTGATAAGTTACAGATTTGATTAAGTTTCTACGGGGGGAGTTTTTTCCTGGTATTTGTGCTGCTAAGTTAAAGAAAAAAAAAAAAAAAGTTACCTGGCTGTTTTTTTTTTTCAGTATTATATGAGTGTCCCTGTTAGGTGCGATTTAGTTACGGGGTTAAAATATTAGGTCGCAGGGTTAGGCCGGGGGGTGGTGTAGGTGCAAGGTGCGGCTGTAGCGGGTGTGTACCGGTGCGTGCACATTCTGTCTCGGGGGCACAGCTAAGGGCTGGACGTAGGTCGCCAGGTTCTGGTTGCTTTTCCTACCCCTTGGTATGAGCTAGGCCTTTGCGGTGGCCTTCAGTGCATAAATACCTTCCGCAAACCGGCATGAAGACGGGTGGAGTTAGTTTGGGGTTTAAATAGAGCAGAGGGGCACTTGTATTTTGTTTTGTTTACCAGCTGGGTGACTAACTTAGCGCACATTAGCCAGGATGTGTACCCTAGAAGCATTTTTGGTTGCTCCTTCTGAGGAACTGTTACTTCAGTGCACCAAAGACCAGTTACTTAAAATAGCAGAGCATTTTAAGATTAAAATTGAGGCAGGTGACAAGAAATTAAAGGAGACCTTAGTGGCAGTGTTAAGAGTACATTTATTTGAAACTGATTTGTTAAAGGAATATGAAGAGCCAGAAAAGACTTCTACTATCCAGTCAGATACAGCGGCGGTGCTGCCGTTACCTGTATTGATGCCAGGGTTGACATTCGACCAACAAAAAGAACTACTGATGTTGCAAGCAAAGTTGCAGACGGAGCAAGACAAAGTGAGGCTAGACACGCAATACGCAATTGAGAAAATGAAACAGCAAACTGAACAGGCAAAAGTACAAGTAGAGCAGTGCAGGTTAGACTTGATAAGGGACGGTAAGATTTCAGCTGATGCAAAAGTATCTACAGAACCTGCAGGACAGTCCATGGGGGAGTTTAATGTTAATGGAAATATACGGTTGGTTCCCAAGTTTTCTGAACGTGACCCTGAGGCATTCTTTACAATGTTTGAGCGCGTGGCCGACGTGCGGAAATGGCCTGACTTGGCGCGCACATTGATGTTACAATGCGTATTAACAGGCAGAGCGCAGGAGGTTTATTCGGCAATGAGTGTTGCCGACAGTCAAAACTACTCTCTGGTTAAAGAGGCGGTGCTTAAGTCGTTCGAGCTCGTCCCCGAGGCGTACCGACAGCGGTTCAGATCTTGGAAAAAACATGACAAACAGAGTCATTTGGAATTTGCACGTGATTTGACGACCTACTTTAACCGTTGGTGTAACGCCTCGGAGGTAACAGATTTTGAAGAGTTATGTGATTTGGTGATTTTGGAACAGTTGAAAAATTCTGTTCCTGCTCGAGTGGCGACGTATATCTCTGAGCAGAAAGCGAGCAACGCGGCGGACGCCGCAGCGCTCGCTGATGACTATGTCCTCACGCACCGGGGAGAGTTTAAGGCGGGCGGTGGCAACTATGTTGCCAAGGAGTCTTATGGCCGTTTTAATAAACCTCTTCCTGTCGAAGTTAAAGGCAACAGCAACACTAACAACAGCAGTAATTTGCGTGAGCCGGAGAAGGTTTGCAATTACTGTCATAAGCGGGGTCACTGGAAATCGGAATGTTTTATGTTAAACGGACCTCCCAGGGCTAGACCTTTCAATGCAGGAAATTCGCAACCAAAAGGAGCTGGCATGGCCGCTCCAATTCGTCCGGTGTCCACTTGTGTTTCACCTAATCTCGGTCAAAACAAGGATACATCGTTTGCAGCACTGAATTCTTACCGTCCATTTATCATGAAAGGGTCTGTGTCTTTGGTGCAAGGTGGGGAAGAAGTACCTGTAACTATCCTGAGGGACACTGGGGCTTTTGACTCATTTATTCAGGCTGGTGTTCTTCCTTTAGCTAATGATTCTGACACGGGTGATGCGGTGCCTATCCGGGGCATAGACATGAATGTCTTGCTGGTTCCCTTGCATAAAGTGGTGCTCAAATGTGAACTGTTTCAGGGAGAAGCAAAGCATCACAATAGTTTTGACCTTTTATACTTTGGCTATTCAAAAATAGCAGATCTACAAGCTCATAGCGCGGCACCGAGTGCCGCGCTATGAGCTTGTAGATCTGCTATTTTTGAAAAATCTTGAAGATTTGTGCAAATCTTTGAATACATTTCTTTTAAAACGAACATTTTAACACAAATCTTTGCTTCTGGGGGGTCCCTGGCACAACATATTTTCAGATGGGGGTCCCCGGCCAAATATATATCAATTTGGGGGTCCCTGGCATGAAAGTTTGAGAACCACTGCTATAGAGCAGCCATTTATCAGCACAGATAAGAGTGAGTGAAGCTCCACATTTGACCCTCTGTTGGCTGGCTGGAGGAGAGGAGAGCAACGCATCAATGACCCTCTGATGGGAGGAGGAGAGGAGAGCAACGCATCAATGACCCTCTGATGGGAGGAGGAGAGGTGAGCAACGCATCATAGGAAGGACTGACTCAAGATGCTGTATTGTGGAGAGTAGAGCAACGCATCAGGAATCAGGACATCGCTGTTAAGATCGTTGTGTCCAAGGCTAGACTCTGCAAGAGAGAGAGAGAGAGATTTTTAACAAATCTTTCATTAAGAAAAACTATTCAAAATCCAGTCAACACAAAACCATGTCAATAGCAATACTTAAAAAAAAAGCACCTACCTAAAAAATATTTAAAATTACATTATCTTATCTACCACAGAACATAAAGCATCATTATACAGTAGCACCACTTTCCGTTGAATTCCGCAATGTTGTTCATTCCTATAACACAATCGAATCAATCCATATTCTGGCTTTCACCAAAGATACGAAAACAGGAAGTGCATTTTGCCCTGCACGCGCGCGCGTGCGTGCGTGCGTGCGTGCGTGCGTGCGTGCGTGCGTGCGTGCGTGTGTGCATCCACACATGAGCGTACGCTAACGTGCAAATGTACGCCCGGAAGTCGGCAGTCCCGTCCACTCCCATGTTATAGGAAAAAACGGAACGGAACTTCCGTTTTTTAACTTAACATGGGAGTGGATGGGACTTCCGACTTCCGGCACGCTAGCGTGCGCTCATGTGTGGATGTACCCAGTGAGTGAGACACAGACAGACAGATCAGGTGCCAGCAGAAATGAGCAATGAATAAACAGTTTGCAGAGATGTACATTTACTCAAGTACTGTAATTAAAGAACAATTTAAAAAAAATGATTTTAATTTACTGGAGTAGTTCCCATGTTCAAAACATGCATTAACCACTTCAGCCCTATGTATACTTTTGCCATTTGAACATAGCAAAAAGGTCTGCTATTTTAAAAGGACTGTATACATCTGGACACTTATGAAATGGGACAGTCTGCATAATGAGTACTTTTGGTACTCCAAGTATATTTTGATGCCAACACTTTTGTACTTCTACTCAAGTTTTGAATACCTGACTTTCACTTGTAGCAGAGTATTTCTTTCATTCCTACATGTCCTACATTGTGGTATTTACTCAAGTAGCAAATGTGAGTACTTCCTCCACCACTGGAAATGAGCGGTGACATATAAACAGTTTGTGTTGAGGCAACAACAGATGGCCAAGATGGTTTTGAAGAGATAGAAAGCGACGCTTGTTTGGAATAAATTCACATCAACTCTCTCTTCCGTTAAAGTGGAGGAATAAACAATCTTATGTGGGTGGATACTTGACATTCGATGAAAGTCGCACACAGAGGGGAGACAACGCGAAAACAATAATGTTCCACCGATTGAACTTTCATTTTGTCACGGTTCAGTAGCGTCCTCACGCAGTGTTGTGCATGCATACAACAGCAGGTCAGTCGACAACTAAAAGGGCATATCAGTACAACCAGACCGATATATTTGTCAGGCCGATATACCTGCCATTATTAGATTCCTTTTAAACATTTTTACTACATATCCCAATGTTTAACCACTCTCAACCTGGTGCTCCTAATTTGGGCACAAAATTAATGGTGAAAATATTCAAACGGTTTCAAGCAGATTTAGCAGATCTAACAAGCTCAGTCACGTTGCCACACGTTTTGAGCTTGTAGACCGCCTATTTTATAAAATCTTTCAATAGTGCTTACAGTAGGTGGCCAGTGACTTTCAAAACCTTTGCATCATGCACGTCACACAAACAGAATGAGATGCGTTTTGTTGATATAACATCAAAACCATGTGTGCCGCATTCTGTTTGTGTGACATGCAAGTGAAACTGGTCAAAGTCACTGGCCACCTACTGTAAGGCTAAATAAAATACAAAAGGGTTAAAAAGGGACAGTTCACCCCCAAAATGACTTTTTTTCTATCCATTAGTCACCCCATGGAGACTTGAATTCATGGTCATTTTTCAGTTTTTCTCGCATTCCTAAGCCAATAATTTGCTGACGGGCAGTGTCCGGTAGGAGACACAAAGAGTCTCCTTTGTGTCGAGAGTGACGATAGTGTTAATTTAGATTTAGTTTAGTCATAGTCTTTTGAATAAAATGTCGTTTAGTTTTAGTTGACTAAATATCATACGACTTTAGTCGACTAAAGCTGATACAGCTGATTTTGTCGACACAAATGTATTTTGGCGGTGCCTTGATGGCGTCGCAATGGCTGATTTTACACTAGGTTGCGTGCTGAAAATAGCCGATCTACAAGCTCACAACACGTCGCGCTGCGACGCGTTGTGAGCTTGTAGATCGGCTATTTTCAGAGTGCAACAACCGAGCGCAACCAAACATGAAATGTCTTAGTTCTACTGGATGTCTTTCTCCACTAGTCTCTCCCTAACATTTTAGTCTAGTTTTTATTTGTTGACGAAATTGTCAATATATTTGGTCATCTTAGCTTAGTTTTTATTTCGTTATCGTCAGTGAAAAACAGGTAGTCGATGAACATTTTTCGTCACGGTTTCAGTCGACAAAATCAACACTGGATGATAGGCTATATAATTTTACATAAGCTTCTCTGCTTTCACTTGCAAAAACCAGATAAGGATGAAATCGCCATGCACCACTTACATTAATCACACCCACATGCGGATGCACATGCCACAGAACGACACCACGCTGGAGATCTGCAGGCAGCGGCCGCATTCCGCGCTCATCAAACAGTTCTTGGTCTGCATGCAGCACTTCATGCAGCCGCCCTGCGAGTCCTCGCTCTTCGTCTCCGCGCCTTTGTGCTCCTTCTGCGGCTGGCTCTGTACAGTGTCGGCGTGCTTCTCATTCCATTCGTCGCTCTCGCCCCGGCCCATGGCTGGTTAGTTGGTTGGGTGGGTGAGGAGGACGGTGTGTTTTTTCTTTTGGAAGGCAAAAGGCTTCAAATGAAGGCGGTGGAATGAGGTGGGCTGGAGGTTGGCTGGGTCAGGGTGTCTGGGAGATGGGAAAACATGGCATGGGTATGTGGAACAAGCTGAATATGTCTCATGTCTGCAAGCATTGTTTACATGTCGTGTTGCCCTGCTAACAAGGCCTAGACTAGAGTATAATGTCCTGTGTGTGACCTTTCCCATCCGTTTTTGAAAGGCAATGGCAAAAACAACATGAAACGCGTAGTGTGCGCGCACACACACACACACACACACACACACACACACACACACACACACACACACACACACACACACACACACACACACACACACACACACACACACACACACACACACACACACACACACACACACACCTGTTAACCAGTGGTGGAAAAAGTACTCAATGTTTTTTTACTTAAGTAAAAGTATCAATACTGCAATGTAGAAATACTCTGTTAAAAGTAAAAGTCTGGAATTCAAACTTTACTTGAGAAAAAGTAATGGTATCAATATGTACTTAAAGCACCAGAAGTAAAAGTACTCATTATGCAGAATGTCCCAATTCACAAGTTTTCAAATGTATAAAAACATCTTTTGGAAATAGCAGATCTACAAGCTCACAACGTGTCGCACACATTTCACAATAGGGGCGGACATAGCTGAATGGTTAGTGAGCCCGCCTAGGGAGCCAGAGGCCCTGATTGCCCCAGGTTCGATTCCAGGCCAGGTCAGCATATGTGTCGATGAAATGAAATTTGTCCCTGAGCAAGACTCTTAACCCCTAATTGCTCACAGGTTCTCATTGGAAACAAGACCGCAAGGACTTTCATGAATGACCTGTTAAAAGGAATTATCCTTATCCTTATAGTCCCTGGCCTCCATATTTTTGGGCATACGATTATAGGTGAAAACATTTCCCCCTGGATATCCAAAAAATGCCCTCAAACGTTCAAACATCTGGCCACTAAAGCAAACAAGTTGTGAGCTTCTAAATCGGCTATCTTCGCTGTTTGTCATTATGAAAAAGTTAAACAGATAATGTGCAGGTATGAGCTGGTTGCTTCCTGTTCCCTAATACACGACTAGTGCATTGTTTAAGATGACACACAATGCGTCTCTGGTACGTGTCACAAAGGCACAAGACTTGTTTTTATTTGTGTCATTGTCCTTTGGGAAACGTGCTCAATGGCTTTTCATTGGGCGTGTTCAGGTGAGATCACCTGTTCCTGAATGTAGGCCAAACCTCAGGCAACATTCCAGGTCTAAACAATCCCTGACAGGCGGATCGTGTGTCATCTTAATACAAAACAACAGAGAATAATGGAAGCATCAGTGAAGGTTAAATCACTGGTTCTCAACTTAGGGTTCGGGGACCACAAGGGGTCCGAATGGACACTTATGGGTCTGTAACTGTGAGTGTATACAAATGGAACCAAATGGACCCATACGGGTCCATTTGGTTCCATTTGTATACACTCACAGTTACATAAACAGGATTTTGCAGTGTATATTGGGGTTCCAGTATTCCATTCAGTCATTCTCAACCTTTTTCCATTTCAAGGACCCCCAGTTTGACATTAGGCCACAGCTTGATATTTGACATACCATTTTTTATCTCTAGGACCACAATCTAGACTGTAAAATCATGTAAAATGTGGGTGCATTTGTTTTGCCTTTGTACACTGTCAAAGTTACAGACCTGTAACGGACCCATGGCGGTCCCCAGACCCCATGTTGACTACCAGTGGGCTAAGTAAAGGTACGTACATCAATACAAAAAGTGCTTTCGAATAAATTGAGAGTCAGTATAACATAGAGGCACATTTGGCTTTAACTAGGACAGAGTTCCCAAACATTTCAGGCCGCGGCGCCCAAAATAATCATATTTGAATTGGGGACACCCACCCTGACAAGCACTTTGAATTGTGGGCATTACATGTGTGAGCTTGTAGATCGGCTATTTTCACAATGTTTGCCTCTTTCTTACTTAATATTTGATAATTTGGCCAATTTGGTATTAAAAAGGTCTTGAAAGTCCATACATTGTCACTGTAGAAATGTGCAGATACCCTGATGTTGGTGTGTTTACTGATGAGTGAGAAAACAATGTTGCGCATTAAGCTAATCATTTGGGGACCCCACCAAAATAATTTGGAGGCCTTGCCCCGGGGGGCCTGACCCCCAATTTGGGAACCACTAAACTTTGAGGGCGATTTTAACACCACTTTCACCTATAACACTAAACTAATGTGCAAATTATAACATTTAGAAGCAGAACCTTCCATCAATTACCTCAAAGTATGCCATGACTAATGACACATGTTCTTCCTTACTATGGCTGCTGTTATTTAATATTGCTTGCTACAATGTTGAGGAACAAAACAATGTTACTCTTGTGTAGCCTATTCTTAATGTATGCCATACGATTAGAAGTATCAAAGCTTCATTCTCAAATCAAATAGCCACAGAACACACTTGTCCCTTCAAACAAACACAGAGGGAAGGACACTCATCATGCATGAAACTGATGACAGTTCCATTAAAGGCACACAGATGAGATTAATACCAGAGCATTAGGCATTAACACGCTTAACTCAAGTCCCCCATATTGTCACCTTATCACGTAAAGGCCCACTGATCTGACGGATTAACAGCTCTTCCACTTCCCGTGATTATTTGTCCTACCGGGGAGTTAAGGTCCCCTGTTTTAACTGTCGGATACAATTGTTCCCAATTGACATTATCAGACATTAAGTGATAACCCTGACGGTGAAATGAGACGTCTTATCTCCGCCATCCCGTAAGGCCCTCCGCATTTATTACCAATGACAGCAAATTAGATTGGCTTGGCATCTGGCGGAGGGGGGGACGGGGACGGGGACGGGGGGGGGGGGTATATACTGGCATTTTGAGAGCACCTTTCCATCTCAAACTCCCCTTTCAGAAGCCCATCGGTTTTCAATCATAAGTAATGAAATTCCATCACCCTCCTCCATCATCAAAGTGACTTGGAAAGGCAGGCCATTAATTCATTAAGACCGGGAACACATCTGTGTGTCATTTTTAGATTCCTTTGGCTATTCAAAAATAGCAGATATACAAGCTACGAGCTTGTATATCTGCTATTCCTTTTTTTTATCGTGAAAAGTTGTTCAAATCTTTGAATATCTATTTCTTTAAAAAGCAAACTTTTTAAATCTTGCAACTTCTGGGGGTCCCTGGAACAAAATATTTTGAGATGGGGGTCCGCACGGCCAAATACATATCATTTTGGGAGGTCCTTGCTTGACATGAAAAAGTTTGGCAACCACTGATGTTAGGATTTAGAAGACATTTGTAGAATCCCCCAGAAGCAAAGATTTCAGTTAAACATTTTTGCTTTAAAAAACATATATATTCAAAGATTTGCACAAATGTTCCACGATTTAAAACAAATAAATAGCAGATCTACAAGCTCATAGCGCGGCACTCGGTGCCGCGCTATGAGCTTGTAGATCTGCTATTTTTGAATAGCCAAAGCGATCTAAAAAAAAGACACACAGATGCCTTCCCGGTCTAAATGGATTAAGGAAGCGGGAGAGAGAGGAGGAATAATGGTTTTTACCTTCCGTTTCAAAGTTGTCTCTGTCTGTGTCTCGTTGAATCTCCTCACTTTCTGGCGTCTGGCCGTCCTTAGTGGAGTGCACACACACACACACTCACTCAGGCACACACAAACACAGTGCTACTTAGTATCAGGAAACAACAACACTTTCTGTGAGAGTCCTGACTCCTTGCCCACATGAGCCGAGTCAGTGGGTGTGTCTAACAGCAGGTTTTACTGGTTTGGCAATCAGTCGTGTGAAGTAACCAAGTAAATGTACTCAAGTACAGTAACCTACTAAATTATAATGTTGTGGTATTTTTTTTCCTTCCTGGAGTATTTCCAGTTTTCTGTACTTTTACTTCTACTCCACTACATCTCAGAGGCAAACATTGTACTTTCACTCCACTATAAGTATTAGACTTACTTTAGTTACTAGTTACTTTGTAGATTTAGATTATTATTACAATTACATTACCCACTGTTATGTGCTTGCACATATTAACACCTGCTTATATGTTCATGAATGCTTATTTGTCCTGTGTGTGTTCAGTGTCTATCCTGCCTTGCTTGCTGACTCTGCTGCCCTCCTGGTCTTGGCTAGACACCTGTCCCTCACCTGGGAGTGCTCTGGTTGCCCCTCCCCTTCAGGGCTATAAAACAGGAGCTGTAGCCAGCTTTTAGAAATCTCCCCAGCACCCCAGCAGAGAATGCCAGTGTTTTGATCCTTGTAGTTAATTTGTAGTTCTTTATTTCTGTTCTGATGGGCTGGTTGATGGGCATTGTTTGACATGTCTTTTTTTTGTTACTGGTTAGTTTAGTTTTAGTGTATGTGTTGGTAGTTTATGTGAGTCTGGTGAGACGACTGGCTCACCAGACTCCCCTCTTCTGGGTTTGGCCAGCCCATCACTTCTCTGTTTGAAGACTTTAGTTAGGTTTCAATTTTGGTTAATTATTCTTGTTGTTGCATTATTCAGTGTTTTTCAAGTATTTTCGCTCTCTTCAAATGAACAATGTTCTACACACAGCGACCTGCATTGTCTTGCACTAGTCAATCTGTGAATTGTAAAAGAAACAAACAAAACAAAATACAATACAAATGAAATAAAATGAACTTGTTTCAGCGCCCTGAATAACCAGAACATATGTTTATGTAAATGTTTTACCAAACATTCTGTCTGGTTCATCCTGCATTTACAGTCTGACCGGCGAACGGCACAGCAACAAAGAAACGTGGTACGAACAGACGTGCTCTGGTTCACAAAATAAATACAAATATTATTTTAAAAAAATGTTCATCTCCGGGGGCAAGTTTGTTTCAAACCCTGAATAACCGGAACATAAGTTTATGTTAATTTGACCAAACACACGCGTTTTTTGACAATCAAACGACTGTTTGGTTGTTCACTGTGTTTTACAGACCGGCCACCAAACAGCACGGCAAAAGGAACATGGGGCGAACAGGCAAACTGTTTGATAGCGTTCTTTTGCAAGTTTCCAAAGTACATAAAATTCCATAATTAAAATCCCTTCATCGCCTTTGTTTGAGGCATTGTCAGAAAGGCGAGATGTTTCTTTTTTTTTTTTTTATTTCCGCCTACCGGCTTCCTGAAATGTCAAGCTTATTTTGTCTTCCCACACAAAATACTTTTTAGTATTTTAGTATTTGAATTTATAATTATTATACTGTGATGAAATTATTCAATCGTATATTCTCATTTATTTGAGCTGGAGGTCGGTGGACGTTGTGAAGACATTTGTTTTGCTTAACCCATTAAAACTGCAGAATCATCTGCAACCACTTCAACCATTATTGTATACTTTGGCTATTCAAAAATAGCAGATGTACAAGCCCATAGCACGTCACTTGGTGCCGCGCTATGAGCTTGTACATCTGCTATTTCTTTGCAAAATCTTGAAAGTTTGTGCAAATATTTGGCTATATATTTTTTTTCAAAGCGAACATTTTCTGAACATTTTCAGTTTCAGTTATGCCGGTATTGGACGGTCAAATATTGATCTATATCATGTCATGATTGTATGCATATTGAGATGTCATTTTGCTCCACACCCACATGTTGTGGAGAAGTGTGTCACTCCTTCGATGATAAGGAGATAGAGGGCCACACCCCACCTGTATAAACAAAGCCTGGTTTTCCCTGCATGGCCAGGCGGGTGTGACACCTGCCTTGTGTGAATTCCTGCTATTGTTGCTTCCTTCATAAAGGAGTAGTTCAAACAAAAATAGGAACAGTTTTTTTTAATCAATTACACACCCCATTCAAGCCTTGAATTCATGGAGATTTCTTTTTTTACGCATTTCTAAGCTAAATCTTTGTGTGATATGATTTTTTTCTTTTTCCTTAACCACCTGAACCCTATCATCCCTTTTCTGAGGAGAACTTTAGCCAAAAATAGCAGATCTAGATCGGCTATTTTTGGCAAAGCGGTTTAGGTGCAGAGGGAAAAAAGAGCAGACCAATTAAACAAATAAAGTTTAATCTGAAACACAATTTTATACAATATAGAGGGGGTCCCTGCTTCATCTCTCTCTCAGCTAGGGGGTCCTTGGCCTGAAAACGTTGAAGACCTCTGATCTAGAGAGCTCCAGTGATGGTGTAGAGTTCAGATTACACATAAAAGGAACCAGTCAAGTGGAAGAAGATAATAAAAAAAGCTTAAACCCAACAAATGAATATGTAATTTCAAATTGTCTGAACATAACCCTAGACTCTAGGGTTATGTTCAGACAATTTGAAATTACATATTTTGAGTGTGTCTCTAGGGCCTAGAGACACACTCAAAATGCAGACATGTCCTCCTCCGAACTCATAGTAATTTATCTAGTACAGCAAGACCTTTATTGTTGAAATGCCATGCATTTATTTGTTCAGTATTATTAATTCTCAAAGTCTGGTACCAGGGGTCTGTGAGGGGGTTCCTGAGGGTCCCCGGCTAAATATACCAAATATGGACCCACACAGGTCTGTAACTCTGAGAGTGTGCACATGGAACACAAAGTTACAAACTGTAGTTTGGCTGTTTTCTTCTTTTTTCTCCTTTTTTCTTTTTATCCCTTTTTCTCCCCAATTTAGTAATATCTGCTGTGAGCTTGTATATCTATTCTTTTTGAAAAGACAACGCAAAAATCTAAAACGACACAGATGCTGCCCTGGTTTTAATGGGTTTAAACCTGTGGTTTTCAACCCTTTTCATGTCAAGGACCCCCAAATTGACACTTATTAGCCTGCGGACCACCCATTTTAAAAGATATACCAGGGACCCCCATAAGAGAAGATTTTTACGGCTCTAGCAGTGATTCTCAACCATTTCAAGGACCCCCCAGTTTGACATGTATTAGGGATACGGACCCCCATCTAATTGCATTTCTATCTCTGGGACCCTAATTTATATTGTAAAATCAATATCAATTGAACTCAGAGAGTGTACAAATGGAACCAAATGGACCCGTTAGGGTCCACTTGGTTCCATTCGTACACTCTCTGAGTTACAGGCACATAAGACCCTTATGATAAGGGTCCATTTGGTTCCTAAATATCTACCATTTAGCTGGGGACCACCTGGAACCCCCTCAAGGACCACCGGTGGTCCCCGGACCACTGGTTGAGAACCCCTGGTTTAAACCATGCTAAAGACCCACCTTTCCACTGTAGAGGACTCCTAGATTCACTTGTTTTGTGTTTTTTTGTGGGTTGTGTGTGTTTGTGTGTTTAGTTTTCTACTCCCTCATGTTGTGACTGACTGACAGTGGGACTGAGTGCTTGTTGTCCTAGTCTAGTCTTCTTGTCTTGTGCTTTTCTCTTGTCTCTTTCTTTTCTCTTTCTTCAGACTGCGTCCCAGGCCTGTGTAATAACTGGATGGGGGGGGGGGGGGGGGCACTACAAATCCTGAACCTATAAACCTATGAACCTATGAACTGAATACTGACGGGCCATAAATAATACATTTTAGGAAGGAATCCGTGCGTGGGCCATGTCAAATCTAACCCTCGTTCTTCCACGATTGCCCCCCTGCCGAACACTGGACATGTCCACTGGTATAGACGGAAGGAAAACAAAGTTTATGTGACGTTAGTTCCCATTATAAGTTTAAAAAAAAAAACATCAGACATGATATCTTAGACCATTGGTTCTCAAACTTGGGGTCCGGACCCCCAGATGATTAGCTTAATGTGCAAAATTGGTCTCTCACTCAACAGTAAACAAACCAACATACAGCATAAGTGCATACAGGGTATCTGCACATTTCTAAAGTTACAATTTAAGGACTTTTAAGACATTTTTAACGCCAAATTGGCCAAAATAGTCAAATAAAACATAAGAAAGAGGAAAATGTTGTGAAAATAGCCGATCTACAAGCTCACAACGCCTCGCGTGTGAGCGTTGTGAGCTTGTAGATCGGCTATTTTCACAATATCTGTGGAACAGAGTCAAACTAAATGTAATGCCTCAACTCCTACGATTCCAAGTGCTTGTCAGAGTGGGGGGGTCCCGCAGTTCAAATAATGATTATTTAGGGGGGTCCCGACCCGAAAAGTTTGGGAACCCTTGTCTTAGAGACCATGATGACAGATTCTCATGTCTTTGAGGGATTATTCACTTTAGATAATCACTGCAGATGCCTCTCTCCTCCACAATACGGTAGGTTGATAAAACATGTATTACTCACTGTCAATGCAGAGGTGGCAATCAATTTAATAATTAACACCGGTGTAATTAAATTATGACACTGCCTTTCAGCCACACAATAAACCGTGATGAATACAAAATGAATTTCATGCGTCGGCTGCAACGGTTAAACATTTTAATATTCCGAGAGTTCTTCAGAATTGAGTTTTACAATTTGACTTAATCATCTGCTACCATACCGTTAAGCAGATGTCGGTTTTTGTTTTATTTATTTATGTATTTAAATGATTTATTTTACAAAATGGTGAAAGTCTGGCTTTTAGAGAAAGTTCATCTAGCAGTAATCGAAGGCAGAAGCGGAGACTGCAATTCTATGATTATGAATGAGGGCCGATATTTTAGCAAAATGTGGGCGCAGAGCGAGCGGGGAGATGACAATGGCGTGATAAACCGAGAGACGTTTACTGGAAGGTCGCGGCGCGACATTTACCTCTAATGGACACAGAAGAGGGACTAATTCAAGGACTGAAATGCCTCTATGAGAAATATTGGTCTAATTCAGTTGCAGCCCATTATGTTCCTGCATTCAGAGCGAGCGCTACGCGGGCGAGCTTTTCAGCCCCGGCACATGAGAAAATGCAAGTGGGTGGACGGGCGATTTCAGCTATGTTAAAACCCTCACAAGGTAACATGCCTGGCAGTCCTTTCAGTGAATGCCAGAAAATAACATTCCTTTTTATTATCACTGCTCCATGCAAGACACATAGCTACCGTTGTCGCTGTCTGTCTGGATGAAAACTTCTATGTCCAAAACCGTTGGACAGATCAGGAAATGGAAAAAAGAAAGTAATAACCTGTGTTCCATGATTCCAATGTAGTTATTATTTAGTCAGAAGTTCATATTTATATAAAAAAAAGTATGTATAATCATATCATATTTATAAAAACCCTCAGACACACTGAATCACTTTCAGCCTGCAAGTCATTAGGCTATAGGTGAAAAACAAAAGAAGCAAAATTACACGACACATTGTGAGCTTGTAGATCAGCTATAGTATTGCTACTTGTGTGCTACACTGTAAGTATAAAGCATTCATGTATGAAAAAAACATAAAAAGATGGAATATGGAGATGCATGGTTTCTGCCCGACAGTATGGATTTGCTTCTTTGTAAAGAGTGTCTGCCCATGAAATGCTTTAAGTAAGAACTTCCTCATTTATAAGTTGTGTGCTGGTGTACTACCGCATCGGAAATAGCTGATCTACAAGCTCACTACGTGTCGCATCATGACATGTTGTGAGCTTGTAAATCGGATATTTTCGATGGTTGATACAGTGCACAACCAAGTATAAATCAGGCATAAAAGTAGATCGATAGATATCTATCTGTAAAATAAACTTTGTCTTTCAATGTGATTTTGCTAAAGGCTATTATACACAGGCAGCCCAAATCTTTTTGCCATTTAAAGATTGGAAACAGATTGGTTTATGAACTTTGAAGAGGAGGAAAAAAGCAAATCAGATTTGAACCATTTTCCTTGGTGGTTCGAAAATGCAAATCAGATTTGTAATGTGATTTCTAATAGATATAGGATGTCTCGGTCTGGAAGCCTGACATATACTTCATCGTAGGATGGTGTCGCTTGCTGAAAGCAGCCAGGCAATGTGTTGTTGTGTTATGAGCTTGTAGATCCGTTATTTGTATACAATTCATATGATCAGAATTATCTTTATTGTCACATCACAGGTTTACAGGTGTAAAACAGTGGCCGAAATTTGTTTTTGTGCGAGTTGCATCGTATATAATGTAGGTGGCCCTTAGGGTCCCGACCTGGGGTTCTTCATTAACTGTGGGGCATGTCGCACAGAAAAAAACCCTGCATTTACTGTGTTTTAAGAATTCTTCCCCCAGTACGCGCCTATGTCGTATAACGTCATTACAACAGCAACCAATTGAAAGTCAGCCATGTCTGAATACACACATCCGATCACTTGCGAATAAGGGTGTCAGCCCTAAAAATCAGATTGGAGAAACAAATCAGATTTGACTTGTTTCCTGTTTTCATTAGTTCTGTCTTGTCTAACCAGTCTTGTGATTTTGCCAGTGTTTCCACCTGTGTCCTCTTAGTGCCCCAGCCTATCCCAGTGTTGATTGTCAGTTGAGTTCTGCTGTGTCTAGTTAGTCTGTGTCTATTTATACTCCCCTGGCCTATATGTGCTCTGTTCTTTGCTAGTTTTTCAGTCTATGTAGTGTGAGTTACTTGTTTGGCCCTTCTGTGAACTGTTGTCTGTTGCAGTGGTTCTCACCCCTTTCAGGCTGCGACCCCCCAAATAATCATATTTGAACTAGGGACCCCCCCGCTCTGAATCCCCTGATAAGCACTTGTGCGGAATGTAATGAATGAATGAGGCATTACATTTAGTTTGACTCTGTTCTACTGACAAATATTGTGAAAATAGCAGATCTACAAGCTCACAACGCCTCGCAAGGCGTTGTGAGCTTGTAGATCGGCTATTTTCAACGGGGACTGCCCATAAGTCCGACATTCCATTACTCCGACTACGTGGCTTCCGCGTGCGGTTAAGGTTAGGGTTAGGGTTAGGTATAGGGTTCGTATACGTCGGAACAATGAGCCGTCGGAACAATGACATGGCACCATTTTCAACAATGTTGCCTCTTGTTGACAATTTGGCCAATGTTTGACCAGTTCTTACAGTATATTCTTATGATTACTTTTGATGCATTAATGGTCATTTTCCTTTAATCTTTCTTTTTATTTAGTTATTAGATAGGTCTTAAAAGTCCTGAAATTGTCACTTCGCAACACCATAGGGGTCCCAACCCACATGTTGAGAACCAGTGGTCTATTGTCCATGTTCTATCCTGTCTGGAACCCATTACTGTACCTGTATTGGGACTCTTGTTTTTGCCTGCCCTGTTCGCGGCATTTCTTGAGTTATCATTCAATCTGGGAACCCATCGGCAAATGAATTAGCCTCTGGGGGCACAGCCCGTGATCACATGTAGAGACACGCCTCGCCTTCAGTCCTCATCTTCGCCTTCAGCCCTCCTCTTCTGGTGGTACGTCTTTGTTTCCATTCCTACTATAACAACAACACACTCTAGACGTTGTAACGGTACGTTGCCGACAGATCCAGCTGCGGAGCTCTGAATCTGTCTTGAGAGATTAGTTATTATTATTGAACATTTGTTTGATCCGTTCCACTTTGCTTCGTCTGCGTTTGGGTCCAATCTCCTCACTCACCGTAAAAGGGATCAAGGCCTTCGATCAGGGCCTCTTTGAAAATCTTTGAGATTGGTGGTCTGTGTGAATTTTTAGAGCATGTTTATTTTAATAATCAAACATTCAATCGATTGTCTTTCGGCTTGGATCAATGGCGTACTATACGTCAAGTTCCTATTTGTTGTCGGTATCACAATGAAAACACATTTGTCAAGCTTTTAAAGAAAGAATACCATGGCACTTTTTCTCTGTCAAGCACAGACTCTCTGGGATCACATGATGTCACACTTCCTCAAGTGCTTTTTTTCCCACTCTACGCTGAACATACGTTGAACCATCAATCACCGATGGAAACAACACAGTTGATTACATCAACGTGCATATTTTGCTGCTGCCAAAACGCTAAGAATTCATTTCTGTGCCGCTAACAGCTCTATGCAGAGAGCCTGGTGTGATTACAGCCCAGATGGTCGGTGTCTATCTCTATCATTCATGGGTGTTGCAATCTCAAGCGGCACTTGACGTGACATCTGCATTTTGCAGCCTGCGTGACGCGAGGATCTTTTTATTTTCAGCGGTGCCGTCCGCTGTCTCCCTGTCTCTCTGTCTCTCTGTCTCGCTGTCTCCCTGTCTCTCTGTCTCTCTGTCTCGCTGTCTCCCTGTCTTTCTGTCTCTCTGTCTCTCTGTCTCGCTGTCTCCCTGTCTCTCTGTCTCTCTGTCTCCCTGTTTTTCTGTCTCTCTGTCTCCCTGTCTCTCTGTCTCTCTGTCTCCCTGTCTTTCTGTCTTTCTGTCTCGCTGTCTCGCTGTCTCGCTGTCTCTCTGTCTCTCTGTCTCGCTGTCTCCCTGTCTCTCTGTCTCACTGTCTCCCTGTCTCCCTGTCTTTCTGTCTTTCTGTCTTGCTGCCTCCCTGTCTCTCTGTGTCTCTGTCCCTGTCTCCCTGTCTCCCTGTCTCCCTGTCTCCCTGTCTCCCTGTGTCCCTGTCCCTGTCCCTGTCCCTGTCCCTGTCCCTGTCCCTGTCTCTCAGTCTCTGTGTCTATCTGTCTAATTATCTCTCTGCCTCTGTCTCTCTGTCTCCCTGTCTCCGTGTCTCCGTGTCTCTGTGTCTCTCTGTCTCTCTGTCTCTCTGTCTCTCTGTCTCTGTCTCTGTCTCTGTCCCCTGTCTCCCTGTCTCCCTGTCTCCCTGTCTCCCTGTCTCCCTGTCTCCCTGTCTCCCTGTCTCCCTGTCTCCCTGTCTCCCTGTCTCCCTGTCTCCCTGTCTCCCTGTCTCCGTGTCTCCACACAGCACAGGCAGCATGGCCCCAATCCCATCACACGCATGCATGCAGGCACATATAATAGCCAATAGAAGCCCTCACAAGTAGTGTGAGGTGTGTGTGTGTGTGTGTGTGTGTGTGTGTGTGTGTGTGTGTGTGTGTGTGTGTGTGTGTGTGTGTGTGTGTGTGTGTGTGTGTGTGTGTGTGTGTGTGTGTGTGTGTGTGTGTGTGTGTTTTACAATTTATCAAGCTACGCTGGCAGCATGAAACTGGCAAATGTAGTTTTTCATGCCATCCAACCTGTTTGATGGTTTTCTTCCTCATGCCTTCTTATAGTATTCATTCCCATGGCTTCACCATTGAACCTCCACCGTTGTTCTATTCCATTATAGTTTTCGGTTTCTTCCTCATGCCATCACAAGTCATTTCCCTAAAACAATGAGGATGACTTATTCATTCTCTGCTATTGTGTTTTATTTGATGAATGTAGAGGACAACAGCTATAGAAAAACATTGTAGTGATTAATGCTTTTCAAAGTCTTTAACTATCTAAGCCTTTAACTAATTAGGCCTAATCGTTGTTGATAATCAGCATGAAAAAGGAAAACGAAACGGAAATACAGTGTCCCCGGGTATGGAATAGTCTTAAGATTCAAGGTATCAGGAATGCTTGTAACTCCTCAGTGTCAAACACAGCCATCTTATCACTACCACAGGCCTCCAGAAGCAAGATACGGTGCAATGTAATCCTATTGATGACATAATACTTGAAGATGCTGTCTCCAGTTTGAATTCATCTACCTGTTGCATCGATGTTTTACCCACTAGTATTTTTCAAAGCTGTTTTGGGCAGCCTGGTGAAAGAACGAGTAAACATTGTCAATGGTTCTCTTCAATCTGCCATTTTTTCCCTGGGGACCTGAAAGACCTGCAGTTGTCAAGCCTCTCGTTAAAAAGAGCAGCCTTGATGCTGCTGTACTAAATAATTATTGGCCCATATCAAATTTGCCCTTTTTAGGTGAAACTATTGAAAAAGTTGTTCATCAACAGTCACTTTTTACTTTTAAATAATTGTTCAAAAGTCAAGTTTGACAAGTCAGGATTTCGGCCCCATCATAGCACTGAGACTGCACTCATAAAGGTTCTAAATGACATTCACCTTAACAATGACTCTGCCAATGTCTCTGTTCTAGTTTTACTGGATCTTAGTGACACGTTTGACACTGTGTGTGGATCATTCAATCCTACCACAAAGATTAGAGCACTGTGTGGGACTCTTTGGAACTGTTATTCAGTGGTTCAAATCATACCTTCACAATAGGAAATACTTTGTCTCTATTGGAAACTGTGTGTCTGAAAAGATGGCCATGACCTGTCTGTCGGGTTCCACAGGGGTCCAACTGATTCAGAATGCTGCTGCTAGAGTCCTGTCCAAAACTAGAAAATAATATGACCATAATACACCAGTCCTAAAATCCTAACAATCGTCCAGAGAATTGATTTTAAAATGTTGTTACTTGTCTATAAATGTCTCTGTGGCTCTGGGCCCAGCTACATCTTAGACATGATGGAGCCATATGAACCTCCTAGAACCCTTAGGTCATCTGGGGCTGGCCTTCTAAATGTTCCCAAACTTGGAACAAAACATGCTGAAGCAGCATTTCACACCCATTATTTAAGTCCAATATATCCAAAAACATATTTATCTAACATTGCTTACCCTACCCAATGATGGCTATAAGAACAGCTAGGTCTTGCCTGTGCTTTAAATGAGCTGTGTTGTCACTTTTTATTATTTCTGGTATCAAAGGTGGGAGCATTTGTTATCATTTATATGCTCCTTTATCTTATTTTAATTGTATCTATTATAGTATAATATATGCAATTAAAATAAGATAAAGGAGCATATAAAGTATAACACATACTCCCACCTTTGATAGAGAATATTATTCTCTATTTGTTTTTTAAAACGGTTGCACTCTGATTGCATTTGTTTTTATTCCGTAAAGCACTTTGAATTGCCTTGGTGTATGAAAGATGCTATATAAATAAAGTTGCCTTGCCAAGCACACGCGCACACACGCATACGCACACACTCACACGCACGCACACGCACGCGCACGCACAAAGACACAACTGCCCCTTTTCCCAGACTATATGGCCACGCGGACACAGAGGGCGAACATTTGATTATTTTCTGTGATGAAATCCGCTGCAGTGCTGTTGCGAGACATAAAGAATTAGATCAAGAATAAATGGGCCCTGCTCAATATCGCATTATTCTGGTGGAGAGTGCATTTAAGCTGATCAATATGTCTCCCAACAGAAATTCACACTGTACTTGTCGACCCCCTGACTCCACTTCCATCTCCAGGATTGTGCATTGATGCTAAACCCTTCGTTTTTTATTTTATTTTTTCCTGAATGCCATGACAAAGAGCTTAAATCCAGGGGGTCTGGATGCCTGCAAAAGGTGTGACTGCATGGTGCCCAGTGGCGAAGTACATTTATTTGAGTACTGTACTTTTAAGGATAGTTTTCTGTGTATCTGTACTGTATTATTTGTATTTTTTGGATACTTATGACTCGTCACTCTAGTACATTTCAATGGCAAATACTGAACTTTTGACCCCAGTATACATTTGTTGGAAGGGGAAAAGGTACATTATGAATTAACCACTTAAACACCATATGGGTAACCGGAGTCCCTCAGGGCTCAATACTAGTATATTTTCGGTTTTCCGTTATTGTGGGGAAAGATTAGCAGAAAATAGCAGATCTGCGTCGCGTTGTGAGCTTGTCGATCTGCTATTTTCTCAGCGAAAGCTGTCGCCACAATACCGATGTTGGGATTTAAGTGGTTACCCACTTCACATACAGTGAAAATGTTTCACAATTATGTTTCCCCGGCTATTTTTCTAAATCATTGATACTCTTTGTACCTTGTTCTTTCTACTTTTGAATGCTTGAAAGCATGTACTTTTGAACACTTAAGAATGTCTAAAAAGCAAGTACTCCAGTAACTCAAGCACACTTAATGTGACAGAGCAACTCTCACTTGTAATTAATGCTAAAAAATATATATATATTTTTGTCCTGAATGAGATGACAAAGAGCCCTATCTTAAATCCAGGAGGCCTGGAACCCTACAGAGGTGTGGGTGATGGTGCCCACCCTCTCCCACTGCCGTCAGAATGTTTATAAGCTTCTGCCCCGTGCCGCATTGTGTACCACACTGTCATAGATGGATGTACGTCTCTCACAGGCTGACGTGGCCTTGCCTGTGTGTGTGTGTGTGTGTGTGTGTGTGTGTGTGTGTGTGTGTGTGTGTGTGTGTGTGTGTGTGTGTGTGTGTGTGTGTGCACTGTACATACATACTTGTGAGGGCCAAATGCCTCCACAACCTTAATAGAATTTGAGACATATAGGGGTGTCAGGCTTACAATCAGGTAAAGATTCAGGTCGGGATTAGGATTGGAGATGGCAGTGTGTTCTCAAACTTTTTCATGTCAAGGACCCCCAAAATGATATATATTAGACTGAAGACCCCCAACAAAACCCCCAACAAAAAAAGGTGTTCCAGGGGCCTCCAGAAGCAAAGATTTGAGTTACAAATGTTCGCTTTATGTGTGATCTGCAAGTTCACAATGCGTATAGCGCTGTGAACGTTGTGAGCTTACAGATTGAATATTGTCGGTGGCTTCAGGGATAGGGTTAAAAAAAAAAAAAAAAAACGTCAATAAAAAGGTGAAAGTGGCATTTCCCAAAATCGGCGTCCTAAAAATGTTGATGTCCTCACAAGTATATAGTCATACAAACACATGCATGCCTGCATGCATGCGTGCGTGCACCCGTTGGTGGCCCAGCCCCACCCTTTAGTATGTACTCTCTCCATCCGGGGGGGAAAGTGACCCTGTCAGCCATCCTGGTCCGCGGGGCCGTGGGTGATGCATGACATGTTCCCCCGCAGCTGGCAGTGCCTCAGTCATCGCGTCGCCGCCGCAGGAGGAACCGCGGAGGAGGAGGCGGTGTGGCTGGCAGGCCGGTGGCGGGCCAGACCGACTTGTCTTCCTGCTCTATTTGCGGTCAAGTCGGCGGGAAGGCATGATATAAATCATTCCTACAGCGCAGCAACGCTTCCTCACTTTCTCCCCCCCCCCCCCCCCCCCCGCATCTCGCCTCTCTCTCAAAACATGGTGTGTGTGACTGAGATGCATGTCAGAGAGGGCCACCGCGTTAAGGTTCTGTCCATTTCCTCTGTCCGTCCTGCGAAAGGGCCTTTCCCACCCTAGTAACGTACTGATACATTATTGATTTCAGCTGTTACAATTCCAAACATGCAAACATGACCCGCTTTAGTTAATAACTCCAGTCTATATTAGTAGCTTAATGACTTGTATCAAATTCTATTGTCTTTTTTATGTCAAATGTGTTTGTATTTAAGTTCATAAAGTTAACATAAGTATAACTAAATGCATTTGAATTTAAATAAAAATGTTACTTTTCAGGATTCCAATTTAAAAATAGCACCAGAAAAAAAGAGGATCCCAATTCAAAAATAGCAAGCTTAAAACGCGTCGCAGTTGAGCTTGTAGATCTGCTATTTTTGCTACTTTTGAAAAAGTTAAAATACGGAGAGACAATATTATGCAATGTGTTCCTCTGGAGTGAATGTGAAAATATAGTGGCCCTCTCCATCATCAAAGTTGACCACCCCTGTTACTACAAGGGGGGCCCCAAGTCTTTATGTGATAAGAACTGTTTACATTACAGTACATCTTGGATAAAGGTGATATGCTATACAATGGTGGACAAAGTACTCAACCCCAGTAGTTGAGTCAAAGTATAGATACTCCTATTCAAATATTAATCAACTATAAGTGAAGGCTGCTCTTTCAAATTTGGTTAAAGTAATGTACTTGTTTTTTCCCTTCCTAGAAATGTAGTGGAGTCAGAAGTACCATATTTGTCTTTGAAATGCAGTGCAGAAAAGCTTCCTCTGATCTCTCCTTTCACAGTGTCATCATCGGCATGACATTTTCAGACACAAACTGTGCACTCTGCTACTTTAAAAACAACAGTGACACTCACGACACCTTTAATTTCACATGATATTTTGTCTGTCCACGCGCACCAGGCAAAGCAATTAACTGATTTGCTACAGAGGGCCGTCTTCTGGGGCCGTCAGTTCGTTTGTCATCGCTATATCCGCGTGCTAGCCTTGTGCTATGGTACTTTGAAAAAAACTACTTAATTGAAAGTGGGTTATTTTCCCCCAAGTTATCGGCTACAGCCCCGCGAGGAAATGAATGGATTCCGTTTCAATTTGCAAAAAATCCGCCGCTTTTCATTAAACTGAAAATGATCATGAAATTAAAAAAGGGGAGAGAAAATCCACGGCTATTAAAGGGGAAATCCACCCATTTTCAATATTTAACTATGTCATTAATATAGCATAAAGGAGTTGTGTGGAAATAAGAAAAAAGTTCCCCCCTTTCTGTGTTGCCTTGAACTGGAGGATTGATTGTGGGTTTAACATTGCAAATTACAACATGATGAGTCATCACGTTGTAATTTGCAATGTTAAACTCACAATCAATCCTCCAGTTCAAGGCAAAAAGAAAAGGGGGGGAACTTTTTTCTTATTTCCACACAACTCCTTTATGCTATATTAATGACATAGTTAAATATTGAAAATGGGTGGATTTCCCCTTTAACTCGTATTCTCGTCAGCGAGCAGCGCGGTTTGTCCTTGAGAGTACCAGCCTGTTCGGTTTTCGCTGTTTTATTTAGTTTTTACATTGCAGCGTGGGTTTCCATCTCTCTCTCTCTCTCTCTCTCTCTCTCTCTCTCTCTCTCTCTGCATCCCATCTATCACCTGTATTACACTCCTCCACTTATTTTCCTTCTCTCTCTCTCGTGCCATTCCTCATCTCCCTTCTGTTGACTCACTCACCATCTTTCTCCTTTGCAGTTGCACGCACAGTTATACATGCGCGCACGCGCACACACACACACACACACACAGGTGTACATGTGTACGCACAAACCCCCGTCACATCATGTGCACGTGCAGGTATCTGCGTGCACACCCATGCAACAGCATGTAGTAGAAGTGCACCCGCCGTGCGAGACACACGCGCACGCACGCACGCACGCACGCACGCACATTCGCCCGTCATCAGGGCCGGACTGGGACCAAAATTCAGCCCTGGCATTTTGGTCCGGACCGGCCCACCCCCCCCCCCCCCCCCCCATTTTGTCAACGGGGGGGGGGGGGGGGGGGGGGGGCGTTTAACTGAGCCAGCCCAGCCCTGCACATGAACTCTGCGGCCGCACTGAGGCGCCTGCTGGAAAGCATCCCAGCCCAAACATTAACGTAACTAATAATTGGGCCGCGCGACTTGGATATGACCGTAATAACCCTAAAACATTTTTAAAAATATATTTTTCCAAAAAAAAAAAAAAAAAAAAAAAACTTTTTTTTTTTTTTTTTTTTTTTTTTTGCCCAGTGGCCCACTGGCCCAGCGGCCCACCGGGCATTTGCCCGGTACGCCATATGGCCAGTCCGCCGCTGCCCGTCATGCAATCTGTCATGGTACTTCCAGACACACGTCAGTTTGCACTGTGTATACAGTTTATCGTCTCTGTCTTGGTGGAAACCTTGTATGTCCAAAGCTGTTATATTTCAGGAAGAAAAAAGAAAAAAGAAAAACTGTTTTCCAATGGATCCAGTGTAGTTATCTTTTCTTTTATTCACCATATCTTCTTAATACTTTTCCTTGGTTCAATATTTATATAAAACCCACAGGCACACATAACCACTTTCAATTTAACCCATTAAAAACCGGGAACGCATCTAGGTATACACACTTAACCATTATTTTACACTTCGGCTATTCAAAAATAGCAGATCTACAAGCTCATAGCGCAGCACCGAGTGCCGCGCTATGAGCTTGTATATCTGCTATTTTTGAAACATCTTGAACATTTGTGCAAATCTTTAAATACATGTATATTTTTAAAGCAAACATCAAATCTTTGCTCATGGGGGTCCCTGGAACAAAATATTTTCAGATGGGGGTCGGCGGCCATACATAAGTGTTTCAGAAAACTCTTAGGATTTAGATGACATTTTGTAGAATCGCATCTCTGGTCTTAATGGGTTAAACGTTATATTTTTAAATAGCAAAAGATAGCAGTTTCACAATGTGTCGCAAAGTGATGCGCATGTGAGCTTGTAGATCGGCTATTTTTGCTACTTTTGCACGCTGCTGCCGTATGACCGAGTACGCCATTAATTTATACAATTTTAAAAAGTAAGTATGGAGATACAAGGTAGTCTGCCCCAGAGAGTGACGGTATGTATATACAGTATGTGCATATATAATGTGTGTAGAGAGCTGAAGAGACATATGCCAGCGCTGTCAGATGATTGGCTGTCACACATGCAGATCGGGCGGAAAAAACCTGTATCTCCGTATTTTAACTTTATATATTTCTTAGCAAATGAACGCCCTATACCTCCTCATTCAAGAGAGTCGCACGAAAGCAGCTAAAGTAGCAGATCTACAAGCTCACAAACCTGTTGTGAGCTTGTGGATCGGCTATTTTCAGTAATTTGCAAAAAATGATTGGAAAAAGTAAAAGTAAAGAAAAAGTACTCAAATGTTTTACTTACGTAAAAGTATCAATACTGCAATGTAGAAATACTCAGTTACAAGTAAAAAGTCCGGAATTAAAAATGTACTTGAGTAAAAGTTTTCAATTGTATAAAAATATGTTTTAAAATAGCAGATCTACAAGCTCACAATGCAACGCATCACGGCGCATTGTGAGCTTGTTGATCGGCTTTTTTCAAATGGACGAAATGTGTATAGGGCTGAAGTGGTTAATGTATGTTTCGTAATAATAATCAAAATCTACAAAGTTCTACTAACTAATGTTAGTAGAAGTAAAAGTATTGGAATTTGGAAACACTCAAGTAAAGTACAAATACCTCAAACTTGTACTTGAGTACATTGACTTAGTTACTTCCCACCACTGGTTTTGGACATACAAGTTTTCCACCCGGCATGCAGATGTGACCTTGATCAGCCCTGGGGGGGGGTTGTCATAAAGTGGACTCTTATGCCAGGAGGGACTCCATTAATTCAGTCATAACACAGCCCTGAAATATGACAGTGACATTTACGGGGATGTGACAGGTAAGCTATTGGCTCTAGCTCCGTGTGCTACAGTATTACGCTACATGCTGATGGCCAGGTAGATAACTCTCAGTGGCGGGAAAGTAACTAAGTGCATTTACTTAAAGTACTTCTGTTACATTTTTTTGTGCTTTTACTTCACTTGAGTAGTTCAGTTTTTCAACCCATTCAGACCTGAGGCCGATTCTAAAAACGCCTCCTAAATCCTCACCTAAATGTTTTGGAAAACATAAAAAGGTATACAAAAATAATACTCATAATAATAATAATTATTAGTTATTATATAATACTGTATATAGCAACAACTGCACAGAGAGGTGTTCCCCGGCTTGTAAAGGTTTAATAACGTAAAGGTGTTCCACACAAAACAGTTCAACATATTTTTGAAACATTTGAGTACTTTTACTTTGATACTGTAAGTATATTATGATGCCAATACTTTTTTTTATATTGGGTGCGTTCGGAAATTGCGCACCGGAGCGCACTCGCCTATTAGTTTGTATTGGCCAGTGTGCTCAGTGCTGTATTTCCGAACGCACCCATTGTGTCTTTGCCACTTTTACTTAACCCATTTAGACCGTGAAATAATCTGTGTCATTTATAGATTCATTTGGCTTTTCAAAAATAGCAGATATACACGCTCATATATATATATATATATATATATATATATATATTTATATACCCCCAAAATAATATGCATTTGGCCGCTGACCCCCATCTAAAAAAAGTTGTTCCAGGGCCCCCCCCTCAGAAGCAAACATTTCAGTTACAAATGTTCCTTTTTAAAATGTATACATATTCAAATATTTGCACAAAGTAATGTTCACGTTTTTTCAAAAATGGCAGATCTACAAGCTCATAGCGCGGCACTCGGTGCCACGCTATGAGCTTGTATATCTGCTATGTTTGAATAGCCCAAAGTATAAACTATGGACAAAGTGCTTATACAGATGCGTTCCCGGTTTGAATGCGTTAAGTGAAACATCTGAGTAGGCCATACTTCCTCCGTTGATGATATACCTCGACACCGCACTGCTCCCAGCAGATGTGCCTGGCTGACAAAATCATTTGCATTGCCTTCATGCACGTAGCAGCGCGCACAGACTTTTATTTATTACCGCAGAGATTGGGTCTCGCTTTTATTGGCGTTTTGATTCGATTTCATTTGCCGTTCTTGCTTTTTGAAAGGTTTATCTCAAGCACCCCGTTATGGGCTTTTGTTCAAGACCGAAGCTCAAATCTCATTTGTTTTTTTCTCAAATCTCCTGCACCGACTGTTATTTTTGTCTCTGTCGGAGTGGAAACCTCATTCATCTAAACTGTCACTTTTCAGGATTCAAATTCAAAAGCATCAAAAATAGCAGATCTACAAGCTCGAAACGCGCCACGTTTCGAGCTTGCGGATCTGCTACTTTTGATGCTTTTGTTTGACGCTGTAGTATGATCAAGTAGGGCATTAATTTACAAAGAAAAAACACAAAAATATATATGGATATAAGAGGATGCTGCCCGACGGCAACGATTTACATGTGATCTAATTTCTCAAGAACAGATTCTGCTCTGCGTTTGAATCTGTCGGGGGGGTTCGTCATATCGCGTACGCACTGGCATACAAGTGGGCGTGCCTTCAGATCAGGAAGCAGGCCGCGCTTTACCCAATCAAATCGGCGGGATTTACGTGTCCGCCGATCCTTCCCCACTCGAAACAAACCGAAACTCATTTAACAATAGCGTCCGGAGCAGACAAAACCACGGAAAGATATTCGCATTAATTTTAACTTGCTCTTTCATCATAGAAATAAGTGGGCTTATAACCAAAACGATGCATGTTCTCTGGGAGAAGTGGTGTTAGTGTTCCGTGTACAAATATTGTTAGTGGGAATGAAAACATAGTCGCACCACCCGGAAGTGAAAGGCCGAAGGCAGACCAAAACCTCGGTTTCCATGTGCACGTGTGCTACGTCGACTTCCTCCCAGAGCCAACTGAGATAGTAAAAACAGCAGAGGGCGCTGTTTTTCCCTTTTCATTTGGCAATGGGTTCCCAGATTGCATGTGATCAGATACCTATGTGTGTATTCAGACATTGCATCTGCATTGGTTGCTGTGGTAACCACATAACGACATAGAGTACAGAAGTCCTGACGTCACTCGTTCATCCCCTGGTTCGTAAAGTCATTTCCCTATGGAGAATAACATTGGGTCATCAAGGAATCGTCTCATAAGAATTGGGGTTAAAAAATATACAAACTGTCTCGGCGAAATTGTCAGGGAGGTGGCTCTGTATCGTTTATGATAGTCAGTGACTCATATTTGTTACAGTCTGTTATTGGCGAAAATGTAACTCATTTGGCGGGAGTAACATTATCGTTTTCTCACAGTCAGTTGATGCTTCATATCCATAAGAGTAAAATCGCCGGGGTCATTTGTTTATTTTTGGAACACAGTTCTTATTTGACGTGATATTAAACACGTTTGTGGGAATTCAGATGGGGGGGGGGGACACACACACACCGCAAACCAAGTAGGATGTGTAAATTACGTCAGACTTTGGTGCTCTATAGTTGTTAAGTTGAGAATAACATGTCTATTATTCTGGAAAGCAAGAAACTATCACCGTTATTGGGCAACAATTGGCCCTCAATCCTCTTGATGCTTTGAAGGCGCATAAAGAAATGGTTAAATTCTTTCTAATGTTAGCTAGGAAAGCGATAATGACAAAGTGGGTTGGAGATAACTCTCCGTCTATTCAGTTGTGGAAATCTTTGATATCCGATGCTGCCACACTAGAGAAATTGAGATACCATATTAATGAGAGAGCGCACCGTCCTGTTCTCTAGAATCTGGGAGAAACCACTGAACCTGTCGGGCATAAAGCTTAAGGTGGTATGAAGACAACTGGTTGTCACTGTCATGGTCATGTTTAATAGCATTTTGTCTATAGTAGTTTGTCTATTGCTCTCAAACTCTAACGTTTACTAGTATTGAATGCTGTTCGTAACTCTTTTGGCCTCCAGAAATATGAGTTTTTAGGGCTGTTTTGAATGAGCCCAGCGAACTGCATTTTTTGAGGGATGGGGTTAGACTATTCCATACCTTGGTGGCTGTGCTGTAGAAGGAGAATTTGCCCATGTTTGTTTTCTGGGTGGGTGGTACCAGATTGTTGTTTACGCTCCCTCTAGTTTCGTGACTGTGGGTGTCACTAACTTTTTTGAGGTATTTATACAGATATGCGGGTATAGGGGGCATTTCGGGCAAATCTGCATTTATAATTTTGAAGACCAGTCCCATTTTTAGTTGTTTAACCCTGTCTTCCACCCTGAGCCAGCCTAGGCTGGCAAAGTGAGTGGGAGAGAGGTGGGTCATGGGCCCCAGTCCGAGAAGTAGTCGAATCAGTTTGATGATAAAATAAGAAGACAAAATAAAACAATCTGCATTTAACCAGTCAGCCAGAAATCAATACAGGATTATGTTGCAACACAAAGATCGGTAATCATAAAAGGCTAGATCTAAATATTGAATCAAGCAACTTAAAAATTAAAACTGTCTGTAATGTTCTGTCAGCCACACCGACAACAGCTTTTATGAGAGTAAAAGGTGAAGATCAGAATAGCTGTACAAATTGGCGTCGTTAATGGCGACATTTTGTGTCGTGTGTGATTTCACACCAGAATATAATATATTCTGGTGTGAAATTACACACGACACAAAATGTTGCCATTAACGATATATATTATACATAGGATCATTCACTGTGTTGAATTCACAGACTGACAGACAGACAGACAGACAGACAGACAGACAGACAGACAGACAGGCAGACAGACAGACAGACAGACAGGCAGACAGGAGTGATGTTGCGCTGGACCGCCTCTGAAGCAAAGGTACCAGCACGAGACTATTCCTACAATGCTCCTGTAGTAGCGGTGAGGAACAAGCTCTATTCCTTTGGAGAGGTTCTTCATGAACCAAGAAGCTCACATCGGTTCATTGATGTGAGCGTCTTCAACACGGTGTCATTGCGCTGGGCGACGTTGCCTCCAGTAACAAATGGCGGAGAAAGTCACCTCGACGTTCCCTCCTTTCGCTGGGGCCACACAGCTGTGCTGATAGAAGATGTCCACATCTGGGGAGGTACTCAGTTTGACCTAAGTATAAGGGACAACGCTCTTTATGCATTCGATGTCGAAACCGACGCATGGTCAAAACCCAGGACTTCTGGGACCGTCCCAGAGGGGAGGAAGGGCCACTCGGCCTGTGTCTTGGGGAAGGTCATGTATATCCATGGAGGATTGAGCAGACTGATTGGATACGCTTATGACACCTACAAGTTGGACACCACCGCGATGGTCTGGTCCTTAATTAACACCAGAGGAACTCCACCACCTGCTTCATCATGTCACTCTGCCACCATCATCGGGACAAAGATGTTTGTATTTGGGGGCACGAACGACAACTACATCTACAGCAAAAACATCATCAGAGTGTTTGACACAGAGACCAACTGCTGGCTGAGCACGCCTTCTGCACAGCGTCCAGAAGAGCGCCGGCTTCGTTCAGCCTTTGACTACAATGAAGATCTGTATATATTAGGTGGCCACAACTCTACGTTGTGGGCACCAAATCAGCTCTTCAATGATTTGTGGAAATTCAATTCAGAGACCTTCTCGTGGTATGAGGTTCAGAAGCCCAAGGGGAGAGGCCCGTCTAACATTAATGATATGTGCCGTTGCATGGTGGGAGATCGTGTCATCCTCTTTGGAGGTACATTTTAGACTTGAGTCCTAGCCTGAAGACCCTATGCAAGCTTGCAGTTATTCGGTACCGTGTGGAGACGTCACAACTCCCACACGACATCAGGTGGGAACTGTCGGCCATGACAGCCAAAAAAAGAAGGTAAACATGAAAATGTTGAGTCAACTAAACCAGTGCTTCTCAAACTTGTTCATGCCAGGGACTCCCAAATTGATATATATTTGGCCACGGACCCCCATCTGAAAATATGTTATGCCAGGGACTCCCAGAAGCAAAGATTTGTGTTAAAATGTTCACTTTAAAAGAAATATATTCAAACATTTGCACGAATCGTCGAGATCTTTCAAAAATAGCAGATCTACAAGCTCATAGCGCGGCACTCGGTGCCGCACTATGAATGGTTCTTTATTGCACTGTGATTGGCCACCCATTGTACACCCCTAACCCCTACACATTCAATGCAAATCTATACTTTTCTTTAAGTGAGCTTCCATCACTGTGATGACCACTAGCTGCACTGTGATTGGCTGACTCCATTGGCTGACTCTATCCAGCACTGTGATTGGCTAGCGAGACACATGATGAAATTAACAACCTATAAATAGGACTATGTTTTTTTTAAGTGAGCTTCAAAAAAAAAGTGATGACCACACCGCCCACTTCACACTGGGTGTGGTTTTTTTCTGTGTGTACTCAAAAAGATTTACTGAAGTGCAGTACTCAAATAGTTGAGTTACTTTGAGTACAGTTACTGTCCACCACTGGGAGGAACTGATGGTTTAGCAATGAGAGTGTGTGTGTGTGTGTGTGTGTGTGTGTGTGTGTGTGTGTGTGTGTGTGTGTGTGTGTGGTGAGAGGATTGCATCGCCGTACATTAGCGGTTGGATTTTCTGTCCACGGCAATGAACCGGCTTGTGATGAGCGTTAATGGTGTTATACGGTGTGCTGTTGGGCCTCAGAGGGCGGGAGGGGAAGGGGGGGCGGGGGAGGGGCAGCAGCGGGGAGTCAAGCTACAGGCCATTCTGCTGATGTTTTATATCCAATTATCTTCACGCCGAGTAGAGCGAGGAATGGCAAGCAGACGCTAAACGCACGTTTCATATGTGGTCAAGCTCACTGCTATATCCGCAGGCTGTGTGTGGCATAACATCGCTGTTGTCGGGCGGAAACCTCTTATCTCCATGTTCTAAACCTTTTTTTGTGTTTTTATTTTCTTAAATTAATGCCCCTACTTCAGTGGTTCTCAAACAGTGGTCCGGAGTTAAATTATTGTTAAATATCTGCATTATTTAAAGAATTGTTATTTTGATCAACGTTTGCCTGCTTATCTCTCCTATTGGTACCAACATCAACACAGCATGGAATTATGGACACAATCTTATGAAACGACAACAAAATATTCTACGTTTTGGGTCTGAGAGTTTAAATCTCATCAAACGGTGGTCTTTGGCTCAAATGCCGAATAAATAATGGACCTTGACATGAAAAGGGTTGAAAACCACTGCCCCTACTTGATCACACTACAGCGTAGTAGCAGATCCACAAGCTCAAAACATGGCGCAAAGTGACACGTTTTGAGCTTGTCGATCTGCTACTTTTTTTTTTTATATCCTGAAAAGTTACAGTTTTTAAGGTTTCCACCCGACAGAGACGATATACTGAAAAGCCTCACACTGTTTGTGAACAGGGGTGGACAGCATCGAGTACATTTACTTGAAGTAAAGCATTTGAATGTCTGTACTTTTTTTTTCTTTTTTTTTATAGGCCAACTTAGGCTATGACTTTCACTCCACTACAATTCAAAGACAATTATTGACACACTTTTGACTCCACTACATTTCTTGAAATTCTGAATGAACCACCTAAGCCTTTTTTTAAATACTAGATTTTCAGGCCACAAACCTAGTCCTACAGTATGTTGCGCTGATAAGAGCAATGTTCACGGAAGTATGGCCATTTGAAGTGTTAAACACTGCTATAACACTGCTGCCGAGCAGCGATGCACTTGCAGCACCAATAGAAACACAGAGCGGGCGGGACTTAAGCAATTACAGCTTGTCCCTATTGGCCGTCTTAAGAGGACCCACCAAGTTTGGGGTGTTTAGCATGCTGGGAACTGGTGGGGTTTAAGCAATTACAGCCTGTAATGTGGTCCCTGGTGTGGCTATTCTGATGGCAGACCACTGACCAGTGTTGGTGCCAAGTTTGGTGCGGATCGGAGCAACGGTGCGCCTGGCAAGTCTGCACGTGATGTTTGTGACGTCCACCCACCGTCACACCGTCCGTCCGACGGGGTCATCCATATGTTCCCCGGGTTCTATGTTCCCCCACTAAGGTTAGGGTTATAGGTTTAGGGTTAGGTAAGCGGGAACATAGAACCCGGGGAACATAGACACGCTCCCCGTCCGACCCTACCACCCACCCTCGGTTGACGCTCTAGGCAATTTTAATATAGGATAGTGAAAATAGCAGATCTACAAGCTCATGTTTGTGAGCTTTTAGCTCTTATTTTCACTACTATTCATATTTTCCTTATAAAGAAAAGGTACTTTTGAATTTGTACTTTTGAATACTTGTATATTTTAAAATAAAGTACTCCAGTACTGTAACTCAAGTACACATTTGACAGAGCAACTTTCACTTGAGTAGTTGAGTAATATTTGACCAGGAGTATCTATACTTTGACTCAAAGTATACTGAGGTTTGATGTTGGTGTCACTAATTTATCCACCAGTGCTCCCATCCTGTCTCACCACAACCAGCAGCACTCAAATCACCTGCAGGCAGGATCTGTCCACAGGGGTTTGCCGTGTTTATGGTATTGATATATTATCAAATTAACCCATTAAGACCTGAGGCCCATTCTACAAAATGTCTTCTAAATCCTAACCGTTTTCTGAAAAACTTATGTTGCTATATCAGTGGTTCTCAAACTTTTTCATGTCAAGGACCCCCACAATTATATGTATTTGGCCGCTGACCCCCATCTAAAAAAAAACGTTGTTTCAGGGACCCCAAGAAGCAAAGATTTGAGTTCAAAATGTTCACTTTATATTCAAAGATTTTCACACATTTTCAGGATTTTTCGTAAATAGCAGATCTACAAGCTCGTATATCTGCTGTTTTTGAATAGCCAGAAAGTATAAAGTATGGTTAAAGGGGTTCAAATTTAAAATAAACACAGATGCTTTACCGGTTTCAATGGGTTAAGTGACAGGTAGGTGAACCCAAGTTGGCGTTCTACAGTAATGTAATGAAAACAGTCATTTTCGTTCTCCCACACACAGGCGAGAGAGAGCGCGAGTGGCAACCCACATAAAGGCTGTGCTGGCAGGCTGCAATTATGTTGATTACAGCCAATACCTTTTTTTTCTGCCTCCCTTTTCACCCCTTTTTCTGACAATATTTACAATTTACCATTGAATTCAGCAGATGCTCTCATGCATAGGGCGACTTAAAGGTGCTTAATCAGAGTAAATGGCATGACATTGGACCCTTCACACAAAACAGTGTGTTCCTGAGCTGTTATTTGGGTTTGTACAAAGAAGCTGTTCAGCTCCTGTATGTTTCTTTTGAGCAGTGGTTCTCAAAATGTGTCTTTTATAAATATTGAACAGATGAAAAGTAAAAAGTAAAAGAGCTTTTGACTAATTGACTAAAGTTCCAATTTTGGACATACAAAGCTTCCACCCGACAGCGGTGATATGTGTGGTGATTAAGTTTACGGGACATGAACGAGATTCAGAAAGGAGTAGCTGTGTAATTAAAATCAGCTGTGTTTGGAGGAATGTGCAGCTATGGGAATCACACATGTGAATAAAATCAAGATGAATCTACTGTACATACATAAGAGTTTATCTATGTCATCACGGATCCCTACTGTTTGTTTTTGACAGGAAGTCATTAAGATTGGCCTTTTGATATATGTTTCTTTTTTAGTATTTTTAGCTATGTTTAGCTATCGGTTAGGTAGGCTATGTCCATAATTATTACCACGGATATGCTCTTTAAGTGTGATCAACATATTTTCCATTTCACCACGTCTTTAACAGGTCTGTAACTCTGAGAGTATACACTTCCGGGTCTATTTGGTTCCATACTCTCAGAGTTGTGGTGGTCCATGACCTTATAATCCATGAATTAAAAAGTTTGCGAACTACTGTACCACTGTAAAAAACGTGTTCACCTCTGGGAAATGTCTGTTCGACCGAGTTAACCTATAGACCTTTCCTCAAACCATGCAACCCAGCCTATGGCTAAATCAATAACCCCATATCAATAGTGGTGGACAGTTACTAAAGTACATGTACTTCAGTACTGTATTTGGGTAAGAACCAGTGGTACTCACATTTTGTACTTACAGTAAGTAAAAGTATCAATACTGTAATGTAGAAATGTACTTGAGTAAAAGTACTAAAGTATTCACATTAAAATAAGTACTGAAAGTAAAAGTACTCATTTTGCATCATGTCCCATTTCACAAGTTTCCAAATGTATGAAAATGCTTTGAAAATAGCCGATCTACAAGCTCACAACGCGTCGCAAAGCGTTAAATATTAAATATAAACGTTAAATATTGTACTTTATAGATCTCCTCTAAAATCCTAGGAAGGAAACATTATGCAAAGTACATAATGAATTAACCGCTTCAGCTATGTTTCAAATATATCGAAAATAGCAGACCTACAAAGATCTTGTAGATCTGCTATTTTCACTGTTATTGAGATATTTTTAAAATTGTTTAATTGTCTAATGTCTCATTTAAATACAGCAATACATTGAATGCATTGAACAGAAAATGTTATTAGTAATTTTGTACTTGAATATAACATTTGTCGAAGCAACTTTCAGCATAACATGATATGTGTGTGCTTTTTCACCAAAAGTCAACTAATTGTCAGGTAACAACATCACATATATAATGAAATAAAATAGCCATATTATCAATATAATATCTAATACATCTAATATAATACAGTGATGTTGTTAGGTTTTCAGTGAAGTGAGTCCTGGGACTCACTGGTGGTCATTTGAATGAGTCCCACTAATCTTAGATTAGATGTAGGCCTATTTGACAGTGCAGAAGCATAATTGCCTCTCATGCCTATAACATTAACGAGCGTCAACGAGCGCTCGCCAGCTGGACACAGACGCACACACCTGCCCTCTGAAGTGCTCTAGTTTGAAAGTGACTCCAGTCTGTGTCATATGTCTCTAAAAGCCCTTGAATATGATGGAATATGATTCTGTGACACACCATACAGTAAGGACTCCTGTAACTTCTTAAAACATGTAAAAAAAAAAACTAAAAAAAAACGTTTTTTTTCTTCCAAAAAAACGATACCTATATGTTTATACTAATATCGGCCGTTAATATCGGCAGGCCGATAATATCGGACAACCCTAGACTCAAATACTGTTCAACACTGACAGTACGCATCCAACAGTATTCACGGTTTCATGAGGGGTTTTTATGTGTTTTTCTTCTGTGATGAGGCGTCTGTATCCAAAAGACGAGAAGGCCTTCCCGTCCGTCCCCTCCATGATGCCACGGCTGCGTGTTTGGTGAGTAACAACTTGCAACAGATTTATCATTTCCTTTACTCTTGATTTAGGGTCTTTGTGACAGAGTTAAGAGAGGGGGGACGGGTTTGTTGCCCCTAGCAACACTTAGAGAGCGCTGTGTGTGTGTGTGTGTGTGTGTGTGCGTGCGTCCGTGCGTGCGTGTAATTGTATTGCTATACTTTTGAGGGCCTTACCGTCCACACAACTATAGTAGAATTTGAGAGATAAGCATTGTGAGGACAGTGTGTCCTGGTTCTCAGAATATAAATGGTTGTTTTATGGTTAAAAGAAAGAAAAAGAAAAAAGGATTTGTGGACTGAGGTACAATTAGGTGAAGATTCAGGTTGGGATCAGTGTTGCCAGATTCTGTGAGAGAAATAAGCAACCAGGTCTAGGAAAACCAGCCCAAAAGAAGCAACTATGGGCCACATGAGTACTTTAACATACATCAGCTATTTGAAAATAGCAGATCTACAAGCTCACAACGCGTCGCGATGCGACGCGTTGTGAGCTTGTAGATCGGCTATTTTCAAATAAAATCTTGCGGGGAAATTATAATGAGGAGATCTGGCAACCCTGGTTGGGATCAGGGTTAACATTAGACATACATGTATACAGAGGGTAGGTTTAGGGGTTGTTGGGGTTATGGAGTTATGCCTGAATGATACTTATTTGCATATCACTGAAAAATAGCCGATCTTGTATATCGTTTTAGGGCTTATAGGGTTAAAAAATATTGGTATTCGTAAAATATCTGGGCCTAAAATGTTGTGATGTCCTCACAAGTAGTGTGAGCTGTGTGTGTGTGTGTGTGTGTGTGTGTGTGTGTGTGTGTGTGTGTGTGTGTGTGTGTGTGTGTGTGTGTGTGTGTGTGTGTGTGTGTGTGTGTGTGTGTGTGTGTGTGTGTGTGTGTGTTTCTGTGTGTGTGCTTGTGTGTGCGTGTGCGCACGGAGGACCTAAAGGTGTGAAATATGGCCGTCGGCGAAGGGCGCCCGCATAAAGCCCACCACTCTAACTTTTTTAATTTGGATTGGCAAGCCAGCTGCCAGGACGCTCGTATTTTATCCCACACTCGTTTTCTGACTGTCCTGCGCTCGGACTGAGTGGCTCTCAATCATACATGGCAGCAGGGGAGGTTTTATTGGAGAGCCGGCGAGGAAGGTGTGTGTGTGTGTGTGTGTGTGTGTGTGTGTGTGTGTGTGTGTGTGTGTGTGTGTGTGTGTGTGTGTGTGTGTGTGTGTGTGTGTGTGTGTGCGTGTGCGTGCGTGCGTGGTGGGCATGCACGCACGCTTGTGTATACTTGTCCAAAACTGTTACTTTTCAGCATTGAAATTCAAAAGTAGCAGATCTACAAGCTCGAAAGCTTGCGGATCTGCTACTTTTGATGCTTTTGTGTGGCTCTCTGTAGTAGCCTATGGTGTAGTATTGCATTACGGGGCGGCAGTGGCTCCCCCAGAGTTAGTGTCAAAGTGTCCTTGAGCAAGACACTCAGAGCCGCAGGAAGGGTGGTGCGAACGGTGCGGCCGCACCGGGCCCCGCGCTACGGGGGGCCTCGCAAAAAAACGGGAACATTTTTTTTTTAACATGGCACCCAACATGATACCCAACTTAATGTTTTGAGGGCAAAAATAACCGCAAATAACCACCCAAAACTCGGATATATCCAACAGAAACCGCAAAAAAATCGCGCGCGCGCTTCGCGCGGGTACTCCACGCATGCACGCGCGCTGCGCGCGCGTGCGTGCTCGCCAACTCCGCACCGGGCCCCGCATTTCTCCCAGACGGCTCTGAAGACACTGAACCCCTAATTGCTCCCGATGAGCAGGTTGGTGCCTTGCATGGTTTCTTCCGCCAACGGTGTATGTATGTGTGTGTGAATGGGTGAATGTAATGCACAATCTATGTAAATCACTTTGGATAAAAGCGCTGTTTAAATGCACCATTACGGAAAAAAACAAAAAGGTAGAATATGGAGATACAGTAAGAGGTTTCTGCCCCACAGCAACAAAGTAGAGAAGAATTTCAGAAGTTGTAAAGACAATTGTCCTGGTCCCTGGTTAAAACTAAGATTTGTGGAGTTGGAAAAGATTCCGTTTGGGGTTAGGATTACGCATTGAGAGATTATGTTCAGGGGTTGGGGTTACAATTTCCCATGTTTAGTTACTTTGTTGTGTGGCGATGTCACACGCCATTAAAACTGCTGATCTGCAAGCTCACATCGTGTCCTAGCGGGATGTGTTGCAAGCAATTGTATTTATTATTTTCAACCCTATCCTAAAATGTTGGTGAGGACTCAAAGTATACTGATTTGTGCGTGCGTGCGTGCGTGCGTACGTGCGTGCGTGCGTGCGTGCGTGCGTGAGAGGTGGGTGCAAAGGACTACCAGAAATGAGATACCGGTGGTGATCATATTGAATTGTTGGCAGCAGAGTATCATTGTCAGTAACAATCATGGCCTCCAGTCATTCTAACGCACGTCCGTTCATCTCCTATAACGCTGATAATCCACCGGTGTGTTTTGATTAGCGGACGAGGCCCCCCAAAACGGCCGGGAGCGGGTGATGAATTGACCATCATTCAATTTGGACCTCGGTCAATCAATAATTAAATCACCATAGAAAGGAAATGACTCATCCCGGAGACTTTTGTTCTGTGTGCGGCTCGCGCGAGACGACACGTCCTTGCACGACCGACTCTATGCAGCACGGCACCACTTAACCTCAACACAACGAGAAAAAGCTTTTCTTTTACCACACAGTGTTATTATGGTGTCTGACAACATGCCTGCTGCACTACAATGACATTTGCTGATAAAAAAAACGATGTCCCTGACTTCACAGTACAATGTATGCCTTAACCCATTAAGACCGGGAAAGACTACTGTGTTACTTTTAGATTTCTTTTGGCTAAAAAAATCTACAAGCTCGTAGCGCTACGAGTTTGTAGATCTGCTATTTTTGAAAAGTCGTGAAAATGTGTGCAAATCTTTGAATATATAATATATTTCTTTTAAAGCAAATATTTTTAACTCAAATCTCTGCTTCTGTGATTCTACAAATGTCTTCTAAATCCTAAACTGTTTTTTGAAAAAGGAAAAAAAAAACGTATGTTGCAATATCAGTGGTTCGTAAACTTTTTTAATGTCAAGGACCCCCAAAATTATATATATTTGGCCACGGACCCCATCTCAAAATGTTGTTCAAGGAACCAGCCAGAAGTAAAGATTTGAGTTAAAAATGTTATATATAAAAAATAATAAAAATATATGTACAAAGATTTGCACATCATTTTCACAATTTTTCAAAAAATAGCAGATCTACAAGCTCGTAGCGCTATGAGCTTGTATATCTGCTATTTTTGAATCGCCAAATACATCTTAAAATGACACAGACGCTCTCCCGGTCTTAATGAATTAAAGTTGAGCTGGATTCCCTTGACGGAACAGGCGATAATGTGATGCAGTTTTCTTTCCATGGGAGTCAGGTGAGGTGAGCCTCACTGAGCGGTTACAGCAAGCATTCAGCAGCTATATGGACCGTACTACTTTGGTAGATAGGCAGGCAGACCCAAGGGCAAGCCACTGTACAAGAACCTTTTCCTCGTTTTCTATTTAGACACTTTTAGAGGGGGACGAAACCCTATAGGCTAGGATTTTGATGAGTTTGTTTTCTGGTTCAGGTTAAAAACTACACAGCAGGGTAAAACCATGGCTATAACCTCATATAGTACATGATTTAAAGGGCAAGACCACTTTGGTAGAGGTTTGGGTTGTGTAGTTACCTTGCCCTGATATACCTCCAAAGGTGGACAAGAAATCAAAAATAATTGCTCCATTGATTAGAAATTGATCATACAAAATATGCTCCTCATTGTACGGTGAAACAGCTCTCAAAGTCACTCTTTTAGCATGTAAACGAACACAAATAAAGCTGATTCAGACAATATAGAACATCACCAAACCCATTAGGGCCTTCAGTTTTTTTTTATTTATAAAAATGTGAACTTCTTGTTACTATTTGAAGATCCGGATCCGCGGATCCAGTCGGGGTTTTCTTCCTAATAAAAATAGCGAAATCAACAGGAAGTTAACATGTTTATTAAAAAAAGAAACAGTGCTGGGTTTGGTGATGTTCTATTGTCTAAATTAACTTTGTTTGCGTTACGTGCTAAAAGAGTGACTTTGAGAGCTGTTTAACCGTACAATGTACGTCAATGAGGAGCATATTTTTAATTATCAATTTCGAATCAATGGAGCAATTATTTTAGATTTCTTGTCCACCTTTGGAGTTACATCATGACAAGGTAACTACACAACCCAAACCTCTACCAAAGTGGTCTTGCCCTCACTCGTCACACACAACATTGTGAGACGTTGCCTTGTGACACATTGTGAGCTTGTAGATCGGCTCTTTTTGAACGTGTGCGAAAGTGTGTGAAAGGTTTTGAAAATATGTTTTTCTTTCTCGACATGCTCAAAATAGGGAGGCTAGGTTGAAAGCAGGTAATTACAGTGTCGGGGGGGTGGGAAAGGAGTGTGCTGTCGCCTTGCTTGAATCTGACACTTCTGGGATTCGTTCAAGGATCCGACCAGCTGAAATACAGCTGCTCCTGAACCCTCAAGGTAATGGAAAAAAATGCCTCTGCTGACAGGATGCGAAGACGACAGCGTTCCTGTTTTTTCCGCAGGCGACATAAATCTCGCACCTCCTTTGGTGCCCCCTGCCCACCTTCCCCATATATCTGTTGGTGGAGAACCGTCTTTTGGCTATCTTGACCGATTGAAAGGGGCCTGATTTACGGCCCGGAGGGGGCGAGGGCCTATAGAAAGGAAAAATCCAATTAAAGGGGAGAACATAAATAGAAGATGAATGAATAAACGTCCTCACCTCCTTTCGCGACTCTCTTTACACTGGACCCTCGAGGTTCACATGTAAATGCCCCCCCCCCCTTTTTTTACAAGAGAGTTTTGGAACAACGACAGAGTTCAGTGGAGAGACATTCAAACCATCTGGCACTCACCGTTAGTCGGCAGAAATGGATACACTTTAGGAGGGAGAGGGGGGAGAGAGAGGGAGAGAGGGAGAGAGGGGGAGAGAGAGATCATTTGCTGCTAGAGCGATGGTTCTCAAAGTGGGGTCTTGGAAGGGAGTTCCAGGGGGTCCCCAGCTAAATGATGGATACTTAGGAACCAAAATGGACCGTTGTCTGGTCTGGTCTGCAACTCTGAGAGTGTACAAATGGAACCAAATGGACCCGTTAGGGTACATGTGGTTCCATTTGTACACTCTCAAAGTTACATTAACATTGATTTTACAACATAAGTTGGGTCCCTGAGAAATGGGGGTCCGTAGCCCAAATGCATGTCAAACCGGGGGTCCTTGAAATTAAAATGCTTGAGAATCACTGCTAGAGCCGTACAAATCTTCTCTTATGGGGGTCCCTATGGCATATCTTTTGAAATGGGGGTCCGTGGGCTAATAAGTGTCAAGTTGGGGGTCCTTGACATGAAAAACGTTTGAGAACCATTGCTATAGAGTAGCGAAGGCCTGACTTCACTCGTTCATCCCCTGGGTCACGGATGTATTTTCTCTATGGAGAATAACATTGGGTCATCTTAGAATCGTCTCATATAAGAATTGTGGTCCAAAAACAAACACACTGTCCCAGCGATATTGCGACTTGTCCCAATAGTTTTAGACCATATGAACGCAAAAGCATAAATTGAGATATTGCTGCCATTGGTTTCAAACGTTTATCCCAAGCTAACCTTTCCTACATATGTATGAGTAACTATTTCTGACAGCAAATGCACAATTCCAATGGCTTTTTTGTAAGAGAGTTTTCTCTAAATTGCAATACAACACAGCTCTATTTACACAATTCCCTTTTGATTCATACATTATTTAAAACATTTTTTTAATTTAATGTAAACATGTGGTTTTTCATTCCAATAAAGCTCCTTTGAATTGCATTGAATTGAGAGACAGACAGACAGGCAGGCAGGCAGGCAGGCAGGCAGGCAGGCACGAAGTAGGCTGCAGCAGCGCTCCTTTTTTCTGACCTAAAGGGGTGTGTTTAACATCTTCCGGCGAGAGAATCCGTGTGATCCCATTGATTCACCGATCTGTCCGTCAGCCCCCGCCCCGTCAACACAACATTACGAGCGACGCCCACTGCACTCTGGTTGGTTGGGGAAATTAAACACTTCCTATATCGGGTACACAGACGCGCTGGTCCAGGCTTTTATTTTTTAGCAAAACTAAACAATAAAAGCCTGGAGATTGAGGCTAGGCACGAAGTGACGCGCTGTGAGCTTGTACATCTGCTATTTTTGAATAGCCAACGTATATATGAATAAAGTGGTTTTGATGCTGTGTTAACTACATACTTTAGCTGGGGACCCCTTGGAATCCCCTCAAGGACCCCTGGTGGTTTTAATCTACAGTAGTTTTCAACCTGAACCTGAGAATAAACTACTAAAGCAGCCTTCAGGTTTCATGCCCAGCGTTGCCAGATTCTAAGAGAGAAACAAGCAACCAGGTCTAGGAAAACCAGCCCAAAAGAAGCAACTATGGGCCACATGAGCACTTTAACATATACATCAGCTATTTGAAAATAGCAGATCTACACGCTCACAACGTGTCGCGATGCGACACGTTGTGAGCGTGTAGATCGCCTATTTTCAAATCAAATCTTGCGGGGAAATTATAATTAGCAGATCTGGCAACCCTGTTCATGCCCCCACACTTTGTCGCACAAACGGTGTCATGCAACAATAATATAATAATATTACAGCCAATCTGCTGGCTGAGCGAAATGGAAGAGAGAGAGCAAATTAGAGAGAGGGAGAGGGGGAGAGAGAGAGAGAGAGAGAGAAAAGTGGGGTTCTAACTGCAACAACATCTGTTTACAAAGAGGTAAACAGTTGTTGTTCGATGTACGTACAATGTAGTTGTGTTGTTTTGCTGGAAACAACAACAGGAGGAACAACGCAGCTAGGGCTGTTTGGCAGTAAACGAGGTCATTAGTTTCTTCATAGCGCGGTGGTGAAGCGAACAAGAGAGGATGCCATTACCGCTGCCGAGTGAGATTAACACCATGTTTTTGTAGCGGCCTCAGCCCAGAGTGTCTTTCATCGTACGACAAACACCAAGGTCTAGTGTTCCTGCTATACACAAAACCACTTTCACACAACAAACTGACTCCTCTGTGTTGTTCACTCCCTCCTCCCCTACTAGTCCCCCCCCCCACTAGTGGACAGTACTTGAGTCAAGTGCATATACTCCTGGTCAAATGTTACTAAAAGCTACAAGTGGAGGTACAACTATTGTACTTGATTTAAAAGGATTCATGACATTCACTTTTAGAACACATTAAAAGTCTTTGTCATTGTCCTTCAAATGTGTATAAAAAGTTTTAACTGAAAATTCCTCTCTAGTGAGCCATGGCAGGTGTTTTTCTCTCACATTTCTAAAGCCTTTTCAACTAGAACCTTTAAGTACCTGCTTTTGAAAATACTGGAGTTTTCAAAAGTACATGCTTTAAAAAAAAAAAGTTAATACATCAACTGCCAGGTATCAATTAATTAATTCATCCACCACCGCCAGAGTTTTTACCTTATTTTATACGACCCACGGAAACTCATGGACCCCACGATGTGGACTCAGATGTAAACAAAAGCTGTCTGAGGGGATACAAACAAATGTTTGTACCGGATACAAACATTTGTTCCGTTCTTTAGATATCGGCAGCTTGTTTTCACCACTAACGCAATCTTGGAAATGAAATCTGCGATAAATGTATTTTATAAATCTGATAACATTGCAGTGGACCGGGTGAATTTTCTTTTAGACGACGTCATTTCTGGGTCTATCCTTCTCTAGCCTGGCGTAGCTAGACTATATCACTGCGTGGATATGAGTCTGGTGCTTCCATGAGGATGTTTTTCTTCCCAAGGGGCGGGATCAAAACAATAGCCCTCGACGCAATTGGTTAGACCTACAACCAACTACTAATTACAGTCTCCCATATTCGAATACTGAGCCCTGATTGGTTCCCCACGTCTCCTGGAACAGGAAATGGATTCTCTATGGAGCGGTGCCAGACCCAAATCGCAGAGTGCAATTTTTTTTTGCACTCGCAGATTCGTCTGGTCCCAGGCTAATCCTTCTCTGCAAGTCAAAGCAGCATTCATAGGTGGGCGAAGGGCGCCCTCTAGCATAACCACTTGAAACACCATGATGACGTAGATTTATGTCAATGGCGGTCAAGTGTTGGATTTGAGATGACGTAATAGTACGTCCATGGCAGCAAATGTGTTAAAGAGGTGGTGCCATGGTTTTGCAGTTTTTCATGTGTCTATGAGGTTGATAGAACTTCATTAACACATTGACTGCCATCGGCTAATCTCAGAACGTCCATCGTAGTGCCAAGCTATTTCTTACCTTTTTTGTTTTTTTGATTCCGTCATAGGCCCCGCTAAATCCGTTTAAAATCCGCGTTCATTTGGTTCGACACAAACACGGGACCCGACCGAACAAAACGCTGAAAACCGTGCCGCGATCCGACACTGCATTCTGGAGAACGAGAGGAAAACGCTAAAATGGTGGATGCGGTGAGAAAAACAACAAGCCAGAGATAATGGCGTCCAAAGTTGACCGCTAGACAGGAAACGGAGGCGGGAGAAAAACCGGAAACAGTATTATTTCGTTTCCGGTCCGCCCCCTTCGAAACCGGAAGTGCAAAAAAAATCCGGAATCTGCACCTGCACGATTTAACATGGGAAAACACCCGCCCCGTAGGACTACGGGAACGGCAGTTAACGGTTGGATTTAACGGCCCGTAGGACTACGGGCCTGGCAGTGGATGTGTTAAGCCCCCTGGTGGTGTTTTTATGGTGTTTTATGTCTTCTCTGACTATTTTGAGTTTCTTCCTGGAGGCTGAAACCTTGAGGGTCAAACGTGCCAATAGAAAAACAGCCCTTTAATGACACAGTAAAATTATATAATACCATAATACCTGATGATTAGGTGTAAGGGGGGGGGAATCACGGTACCCCGTCTTTAAGTATTGAAACGGGCAAATTATATTGCACATTGTCTTTGTAATATCAATGCATTGTTGAGTTGAAATGATAATAATAGTGAATAATAGTGAAAGTGGCAGATCTACAAGCTCACAACACATTGTGCAACCTTGTATTGTAAGTATCCAAAATATTCAAATACTCAGGTTAAGCACAAATACTCTAATTTACTCAAAGTACAGTACTCAAGTAAATGTACTTCGTTTCAACAGTCCAACGCTGCTGCTCGCCCCCAAAGTGACTTTGAGTGATACTCAAAACCCCGCTCGAGATCTTCCGATCTGCGGCTCCCGATTTAGACCTGACCTTTCCAAGCCAGCCAAGAAGACAGCCATGTCTGCCTCCAGACGCTCGAGTAACCCTTTTAGACCGGGAACGCGTCTGTGCAACCTCTCAATCCATATTTTATACTTTGGCTATTCAAAAATAGCAGATATACAAGCTCATAGCGCGGCACCGAGTGCCGCACTATGAGCTTGTAGATCTGCTATTTTTGAAAAATTGTGAATTTTTGCAAATCTTTGAATATACATATATTTTTTAAAGCGAAAATGTTTAAGTCCAATCTTTGCTTCATGGGGGTCCCTGGAACTAAATATTTTGAGATGGGGCCCCGGCCAAATGCATATAAAATGTTGGCGTTCCTTGACATGAAAAGATTTGAGCACCACTGATATAGAAACATACGTTTTTCAAAAAACTGTTGGATTTAGAAGACATTTGTAGAATCCCCAGATGCAAAGATTTGAGTTACAAATGTTTGCTTAAAGAAAAAAATATATATATATATTCAAAGATTTGCCCCCAAAAAAAATCACGATTTTTTAAAAATAGCAGAACTACAAGCTCTTAGCCGCGCTATGAGCTTGTAGATCTGCTATTTTTTAATAGAAAATCAAAAAATGACACACAGATGCTTTCCCGGTCTTAATGGGATAAGGAACAAGTGAGGAAGGGTGCAATCCGTCTCAGGGACACAAAAAAAAAACATCTACAGTACAAACAAGTACTTTATTTAATGACTTAAAGCTGTAATATGTAACTTTGTTTTTAGTGAATAAAATGAACATTTTGTCCAATATGTATAGCAGAGTATGTTAATCTATTAAGAGCGGGAAAGCATCTGTGTCATTGTAAGATGTATTTGGCGATTCAAAAAACGAGCAGATCTACAAGCTCATAGTGCGGCACAGAGTGCCGCACTATGAGCTTGTAGATCTGCCACTTTGGGGAAAATCGTGAAAATGTGTGCACATCTTTGAATATACCTTTTTAAGTCAAATCTTTGCTTCTGGGGGGTCCCTGGAACAACATATTTTGAGATGGGGTTCCGCGGCCAAATACATATAATTTTGGGTGGTCCTTGGCATGAAAAAGCTCCTTGAAAAAAAATATATCCAAAGATTTGCCAAAAAAAATCATGATCTTCCACAAAATAGCAGATATGTACAAGCTATGAGCTTGTAGATCTGCTATTTTTGAATATCCAAAGTACAAGATAATGGTTAAAGTGGTTTAAATCCAAAGTGACAGATGCTTTCTCCGTACTATATCGCTGAAAATAGCTGATATATAAGCACACGTTGCTGCCTTGTCGATCGGCTATTGTTCACCCCAGAATAATAGGTTTCATGAGGTTAAAGTCGATGTGAGGCCCGATATTTCAGCACCTGATTCAGCACACACACACACACACACGCACACACACACACACACACACACACACACACACACACACACACACACACACACACACACACACACACACACACACACACACACACACACACACACACACACACACACACACGCACGCACACACAGCATTGTGTAAGGTATTCTTCACCGTAAACAGCCAAGGATGTTGTATTGTTACATCGTATATGCATAAGTACACAAGAGAAACAATGTGTTCATTTTGGTCGCTCAACACTGTGGCAGCAATAACAACAATAGCAAAGAAATAATAAATAACAGCAGCGATAGAAAGTAGAACATAAAGAAAAACATGTAATATGGTACAGTATGTACATTATTCACACAGCATACTTTGAAGTCATTGAAAGTGCTGTTTGCATGGATCCTACTTGTAAACATCCTCCCTGTGTATGTGTGCACGGCACAGTATGTGTGTATGTATACCGTATTTGCATATTAACCCATTAAGACCTGAGGCCGATTCTACAAATTGCTTATTGCTTATTATTATAATATCAGTGGTTCTCAAACTTTTTCATATCAAGGGCCCCCAAAATTATATGTATTTGACCGCGGACCCCCCCATCTCAAAATATTTATTCCAGGGACCCCCCAGAAGCAAAGATTTGAGTTACAAAAAAACGCTTTAAAAATATATATATATTCAAATATTTGCACAATATTTGCACAATTTTTCAAAAATAGCAGATCGAGTGCAGAGCTTGTAGATCTGCTATTTTTGAGCCAAAGTTTAAAATATGGATAAAGTGGTCACACATGCGTTCCCAGTTCGAATGGGTTAAAACCAAGTATCTTTGCATTTCCATAAATTAATGTCATTAATGTTTCATTACACGTAAGAGAGTCGCACACAAGTAGTGAGCTTGTACTGTTGATCGGCTATTTTCACTATTTTAAAATGTTTTTTTCTTAATGATAATAAAAAAGGGAACACTTTCGGACATACAAGGTTTCCACCTGACAGAAAACGATACGTGTATGTGGATTTATGACTGTGTGTGTGTGTGTGTGTGTGTGTGTGTGTGCAAAACATGCAAAATGTCATGTGCCCAGTGTGTGTGGTATAGTGTTAAAATATAGAGGTGTGTGTGTGTGTGTGCGTGTGTGCACGCGTGCGCCGTAGCGGAGATAATAAATACAAGCTGAAGCCTTTTAAGGGGAGCAGGTACAAACTGCTTGTTTTCCCGTCCGACATGCACGGCGCTGCCAGCGCACGCTCTTCTTTCCCGCGGCGTTACGGCTCCTTTCCCTTCCAGGCGAGGAGTGCTCATTAATACCTGACACCCTGCTTCAAACGCCCTTGCTCCGACAAGGAGCTTCTAATTCCGTACAAGTGCTTCTGAGGACGCTCATCTCTCAGACAGTCCAAGCTGCCTGTCCCCCCCCACCTCCCCTCAACCCCCCTCCTGCCTAAGAAGGTACAAATTTATGCTGGGTCATAAAGGAAGTACATAAAATAAGAGCCGGGGAGTATCCCGGGGCAGAAAATTGCTAACGCCAGGACGTGGGACCTCGGTGCCAATAACTCTTGACTGATTGACGGCTTGTACTGAGTGTCAGTGTGTACTGTACAGTGCGTTCCGATGGCTAGCATGCGTGTTCGCGTCGCTATACAATAAGTGCCACCGCATCCTGATATGAATGCGTGATATCCCCCTCTCCGTCCACCTGTAATTCACGTATCTCGAGAACCGTCCGACCGCCCGACTTTTTTTTTTGTTTTGTTTTTTTTGTTCTTTATTTACCCAGGGTAGTAGCTGAGCACAAGTGCTCATTTTCAGCAACGCCCTGCACATAGAAACACACAGACAGACAGACACATTAAAACCTGGGAGCTGACTAGTACAACCACAGTCTTATACTGTTGGCCACTACGCAGCTCCACTGGAGCAGTTGGGGTTCAGTGCCTTGCTCAAGGGCACTTCAGTGGTGTTGGGGAAGTGGTGAATATTCACTTCCCCACCCAGATTTTTCCTGCCGGTCCGGGGATTCGAACCGGCAACGAGGGCGCTCCTCTAACCTTTAGGCCACCACTGCCCCAAACTTCAAACTCGGCACGTGCGTCGCCGACGATCCGAGGGAGTGTAGTGCCCGATCAAGGCAATGGATTTTCAGGCCGCTACGCGCCCTTCAAATCCAGTCTTATATCGCACTGGGGGCATATCATGGAAGTAGTGTTTTTTTGCCAATGCCCATTCCCCCCCCCCCCCCACACACACAACTCTTGTCTTCCCATTTTCCCCTCGAGCAAGGAGGGAAGGTAGTGGCGGCGTCACTCATGTTGCTGCAGCCCGTGCACTTCACACACAAACACAATTTTGTTGTAACTGTACTTGTACTGGTGACAAAATGGAAGCTAGTGGCTGCGCGACTGAGTTGCTGCGGCCCGTGATATTTCATTGTAACCTGTATGTATTTGTATCTGTGACCAATGACAAATAAACCTGATTCTGAAACCTGATTTTGATTCTGATCAGAGCTATGGTCACCAATTTAGGGTTTGTGCTAAGTTTGGTGCGGATTGGAGCAACAGTGTGCCCTCTGGCCCCCGGAGGACCCCCTGATGTGGCCCCCCGGGTGTGACTATTAACATGGCAGACCCCTGCCAACAGTGTTTGTGCCAAGTCCGGACGTTACGTTTGTCGACCCACCCTCAATTCCGTACAAGCTTCAAGGCAATTTTAACCCATTGAGACCTGAAGCCTCTGTCTCCTAAATCCCAACAGTTTTCTGAAAAACGTATTTTTCTATATCAGTGGTGCTCAAACTTTTTCATGTCAAGGACCCCCAAAATGATATGTATTTGGCCGCGGACCCCCATCAAAATATTTTGTTCCAGGGACCCCCAGAAGCAAAGATTTGAGTTAAAAATGTTCGCTTTAAAAATATATATATTTGAAGATTTGCACACATTTTCACGAATTTTCAAAAATAGCAGATATACAAGCTCGTAGCGCGGCACCGAGTGCCGCGCTACGAGCTTGTATATCTGCTATTTTTGAATAGCCCAAAGTGTAAAATAATGCTTTTTAGCTCAAATCTAGCTTAATGGGTTAACATGGCAGACCACGGAACGGTGTTTGTGTCAAGTCCGGATGTTACGTTTGTCGACCCACCCTCGATTCTGTACAAGCCTCAAGGCAATTTTGATATAGGAGAGAGAGTGGCCATGAACATAGCACAGATGTATGTGGCTGCTGTCCATGGTTCTGAAGTAACTGTAGCTGCTGTCCATGGTTCTGAAGTAGCTGTTACTGCACAGATATTAATCCTGTGGTGGAAATTCTGTTTCAGATTTGCCCGTTGTGACGTTTTAATGTTTGATTCACGTCTTATGACGGTTTCGCGAGCCAAAAATAGCCATATCTACAAGCTCACAACGCATTTTTTTTTGGGGGGCTTAAAATATTTTTGTGTCTTTTGTCTAGACTAGGCTTTTATTAGGGCTAAAGTGTCTTGCTCAGGGACACACTGTCACTTAGACTGGGTTAACCGGTGACCTTCTGATGTCCAGCCGGCCTCCCTAACCCACTCAGCTACTGCTGCCCAGAAAAAAATAATACATGTTCCCTGACCGAGAATCGACCCCGGGGCTGGGTGGTGAGAGCGCCAAATCCTACCCACTATACCACCTGGGAATACAGTGGTTTTCTTAAAGGACCACCTATTTTCATCCTTGTCGTCATATTCATATAATTGGTCCTCACTAATGCACATTATAAGACGGCACAATTTGTCTACTCGCTCCAATCTAATCAAAACTACAGCCTTTCTCTTACTGGAAAGTTAGCATGCTGTTGAAATGTGAGCCCTTGTTCTTGCATTAACTCATTAAATGCCAGAGTAAAATTGTAATAGTGTCACCCCAGTGCCAGCGAAAACAAGTTTTTTTTTTTATTATCATTGAACAGGGGTCTTCAAAGTTTTAAGGCCAAGGACCCCCTAGCTGAGAGAAAGATGAAGCAGGGACCCCCTACTCTATATTGTATGAAATTGTGTTTCAGATTAAAGTTTTCTTTTTACTTAGTCTGCTCTTTTTTCCCTCTACACCTATAGCCTCTTTTCCAAAAATAGCCGATCTACAAGCTCTGAACGCCTCGCGCTGCGAGGCGTTGAGAGCTTGTAGATCGGCTATTTTCAGCTAACGTTCCTCTCAGAAAAGGAATTCTAGGGTTCAAGTGGTTAATGTAAAAAAACTAAATCCTATCACATAAAGATTTGGCGGACCCCCTATAGTAGCTCTGAGGACCCCCTGTTGAAGACCCCTGTATACCATATTTTCTGTGAACGCTGTCCGCACGGTGATCCCCTCATTACACGCACAGGGGTTTCGTAGAATTGGGGGGAGAAAAAAAATCCAATTGCGGTAATCCGATCACGTCCATAGTTGCGGCAAGTTGAAAATAGCATGTTTTGCCAAAAATACATAGTAAAACACAGGAGCCGAGATACAGAATATTTCCCAAATACTTTAGCCAGGAAGTGAATGGAACAGTACATCTTTGGATCGTGTTATCTCACTGGTTCTGTGTGGAAAAACAAAAAAACAACAACAAAAAATCAAGCGCGTCCAAAATAATAACAAGAACTCTTTGTTTGAAATGACCAAACCCGCCTACCGCTGATGCCACAGCCTTCCTTTGAGCCACAGAGCCAGTAGAACAGAAATGGTGCCATCTTATAATTTACACTAATGAGGACCAATTATGAGGAGATAAGTTTGAAGATGGGTGAAGCGGTCCGTTAAGTTGCAGTTTTAAGCAGCAATCATGAGACGACAGAACGGTACCAGAGAGATGAATGTCGCCATCATCATCCAGTCACATTTCATGTCCCTGCCAAACGACGTCATGCAATCATGGCTCCATCATGACAAGAGCCCCCAGGCTGCCTCTCATTCACCCCCAGCTTGGAGAGACATATGCCCACAAATCTCCATACACACACACATGCACGCACGCACGCACGCACGCACGCACGCACGCACGCACGCACGCACGCACACACACACACACACACACACACACACACACACACACACACACACACACACACACAAAAGTGGGACACACATTTTACAAACCAAAAAGCATATGTGTATGCAAAATAGGAAAGAGGTATATCACTTTACTTTTTTTTTTCATGTTTATCCCACGATTTTGTACCCCATTTTTCACCCAGTGCCAGTTGCCTATATAATCCTGGGCGCTACTCTCCCTCTGCCAGCCTAGGGAGAGCCCAGAACTGAGCTCATGCCTCCTTCAATGCATGAGGAGCTAGCAAGCCACTTCTTATTCCCTGGGGGGAGTTTCCCCGGTTGGACGTATAGCGAGTGGAAGGAACACGTTATTCCAACCAGTTCCTTTCCCCTCCATCAGGCGCCCCGGCTGACCAGGGGGCGGCAGTGGCTCAGGGGTAGAGTGGCCAGGGTAGAGTGAACTGGATAACCGCAAGGTTCCCAGTTCGACCCCGGGCTGGGGCGCTCCCCTAGAGTTAGCGTCGAAGTGTCCTTGAGCAAGACGCTGAACCCCTAATTGCTCCTGATGAGCAGGTTGGTGCCTTGCATGGTTTCCTCCGCCATCGGTGTATGAATGTGTGTGTGAATGGGTTAATGGCACAATCAATGTAAAGTGCTTCGGATAGAAACGCTATATAAATGCACCATTTACCAGTATAGAGACCAGGATTACTGCATGTGTTTTTGTGAGGGTATACCTACCCTAGGGGACACGGGGAGAACATGCAAACTCCACACAGAAAGGGGTATATCACTTTAAACGTCTACTCTGGCTGTTGTGTGCAGTTTTGTAAGTTGCTTCAATATTTATATATAGATATTTTTTCAAATACTTAAAAAAATATATATGTATACAAATAATGATAATAATACAAAGAACACGCCTCCTCAGCTCACACATTGAAGGAAAATATCAGTCACTGCAGAACCAGGGGACCAGGGAAACGGTCCTCACAATTGTCTAATTCTCCAAATTCTACTATACTTGTGGGGAAATTTGGTCAACAACGCACAAGTATAGTAATACAAGTTTACACACACGCACGCACGCACACGTGCACATCAATGCAAGGTTGAGCGAGTGTAGGCTCGGTGCCACTCGGGGTCCCTGGTAAGGGGTCCTTCCCCTTCTTTAACCCATTAAGACCGGGAACGCATCTGTGTCGTTTTAAGATTGCTTTGGCTATTCAAAAATAGCAGATCTACAAGCTCGTAGCGCGGCACCGAGTGCCGCGCTACGAGCTTGTAGATCTGCTATTTTTGAAAATCTTTGAATATGTATGTTTTTAAGGCGAACACTTGTAACTCAAATATTTGCTTCTGGAGGATCCTGGAACAACTCATTTTGAGGTGGGGTTCCAAATACATATCAAATGTTTTCTAAATCCTAACAGTATGTTGCTACAGTATATCAGTGGTGCTCCAACTTTTCCATTGTCAAGGACCCCCAAAATGATATGTATTTTTCCGCGGATCCCCATCTTAAAATGTGTTGTTCCAGGGACCCCCAGAAGCACATATCGGAGATAAAATGTTTTGCTTTAAAACATATATTATATATATTCAAAGATTTGCAAAAAAAATCCACGATAAAAAAAAAGCATATCTACAAGCTCATAGTGCCGCGCTATGAGCTTGTAGATCTGCTATTTTTGAATAGACAAAGAAATCTTAAAATGACACAGGATGCGTTCCCGGTCTTAATGGGTTAATGGCCTCACAAGCGTAGTAGCATCTGCTCCGGCCTCATTAATCAGACGGAGAGGTGGGCAGGGGGGCCGCTGCCACGCTGCCACTTCAAATGAAGAAAAGCCGCGCGCCCGGAAACGTCACGTGGTGCTGTTCCCCGTACCACCAACACACACACCCTGGCATTAGTCTAAACAGTTTAGACAAATGCCGGGGTATACGGTGGTGTGGTACTTTTGCTCCCTCGAGGCGGAAGGCGGTTCTGTTAATTCGCCACGTGAAGGGGCCGGGCCCCGTCTCGACATGCGGGCTCGGCGGCCATCTGTCGGTTTGAAGTCACCCGTTGACCTAGTGGAAAAACATGAAGGCTCTTAACCCCCTGCCCATATGTGCCACATTTAACCCCTTACAACCGGGAAGGCGTCTGTGTTAGTTTTAGATTTTAGCTATATAGCAATATTTCGTTTTTTTTTTCTGAATTTAGAACAATGGTTCAGTACAGTGGTTCTCAAAAATAGCAGATATACAAGCTCACAGTGTATCACTTCGTGCCGTGCTGTGAGCTTGTATATGTGCTATTTTCTACCCAACATTTTTGATAATCTTGTTGTTGTGAGCGTGTAGATTGGCTACAGCATTGGTTCTCAAAGTGGGGAGTGGGGACCCCCAGGGGTCATTGGAGGGGTTCCAGGGGGTCCCCAGCTAAATATGTTACACTGGTTATTTAAAATTGCAGATATACAAGCTCACAGCACGTCACTTTGTGCCAAGCTACGAGCTTATACATGCTATTTCTGGGGGAAAAAAATAAGTGTTTGAAAAATGTTGAATAATTGTGAGTTTTTTAACACAAATCCTCTCTTCTGGGGGTCCCTGGCACAAAACATGTTCAAATGGGCGGGGTCCGCGGCCAAATACATACCATTTTGGGGGTACTTGGCACACAAAAAAGTTTGAGAACAGGCATTTGTTTGAATCAGCATTCAGGTCTCAATGGGTTAACCGCAGGCTCGGCGAAAAGGGTCTCCTTTTCATAACGGATCCTCAGAGGCTTTGCTTTGACTTTGGCAAAACGACAAAGAACACCATGCACGATGTTCAAGAAAGCGTGGCGGCGTCTCGGCGCCGAGCCCAGCGGGCGAGAGGTCGGACGGAGCCACATCCGCCGGCCGTTTTGTCACTTAACCAATTAAGACCGGGAACGCATCTGTGTGTCCATTTTAAGATTTCTTTATGGGCTATTTTTTGAAAAATGATGAACATTGTGCAAATCTTTGAAAATATATATATACATTTTTAACTCAAATCTTTGCTTCTGGGGGTCCCTGGAACAACTAATTGTTGGGGGTCCTTGACATGAAAAAGTTTGAGCACCACTGACATTATAGCAACATAAGTTTTTTTTTTTTCAAAAAACTGTTAGGATTTAGAAGACATTTGTAGAATCCCCAGCAGCAATAAGATTTGAGTTACAAATGTTCGCCTAAATATATATATATATATATATATTCAAAGAGTTTGCAGAAATCTTCAAGTTTTTTCAAAAATAGCAGATATACAAGCTCATAGCGCGGCACTCGGTGCCGCGCTATGAGCTTGTATATCTGCTATTTTAGAATAACCAAGGAAATGACAGGAAAAAAATGACACAGGTGCGTTCCCGGTCGTAATGGGTTAATGTCCTTTCGGGTGGAAAAAAAGGGATGAAATGTCCTTTGAGACGGTCTGCGTCCTCTCATCCTTGTGAAGCCTTAGTGAAGTTGGACATGTTTTGTCGTGCTGTGAGTCGCTTGGCTCTGGGAGAAGAGGGACTCACAGATCACAGGACGGGCTGGGTTCGCCGTAATGTGTCACCAAAGAGAGACACAAGGACAGGCCTTTTTTGGTGGCTCGGTGACAGCATCGTCTGTCTGGGTCCAAATGAACTAACTGCGGGGGCCAGAGGGACACCAGAGCTCATCAGCTGAGCTTAAATGACGGAACAAAAAACACTTGCTTTGTGTCTCGGTGGAAAAGTGGTGCTTGTCAATATTCTGCACAATAAGGGCATAGCAGTGGCGAACATTTTTTGTGGTTCCACAGATAGAAAGCCCATTCATTTCCTCCATTGATATTTCCGAAAATAGTACGGAGCTCCTGCATGGTGAATCATGACCATAAAACACTTGTTCTGTGTCAAATAATATGTTGATGTTTAATTATATTATATGCTACATTTTAATTAACTTTTTTGGCCGGTTTTCAAATACATTTGACACAGAATCAAATGTTTTATGGCGTGTGCGTGTGCACGTGCGTGTGCGTGTGCGTGTGTGTGTGTGTGTGTGTGTGTGTGTGTGTGTGTGTGTGTGTGTGTTGGGGGGATGTACTCCTCCCTTTGCCACATAAACTTAACTTGCTTCGTGAAAGGTTAAGATACTTTCATATGACAACAGCGACAAGTTAATTTATGTAAGGAAATCATCACAATATATGAAACGGTGGCTCTCAACAGCCTGTGGACTGTGGATGAAACGGTGTGATGGATGCATGTTGCTGTTATAGTAAGATACTAAGATTCATAAAAAAACACACACCTAACACCCCACAAGTATCGTCAAGTTCGACCCCCAAGTGAGAAACTCAGAGTGGGCAAGTATAGGCACAACCATTTTTTCCAATCGGGCGCTGAAATTGATCAGCCTCAATGTGTCTGAGGTTCTCCTGACACACGAAAGCTTTAACATCAGTGAAAACAAACATGTATTATTACACCAAACACCCAAATCCATTTTCGACCTAAGAGACGGAACTGCAGGGCTTTATACTTAAATAAAAGTATCAATACCACCATGTAGATATACTCTGTTACAAGTAAAAGTCAAAATATACTTGGGTAAAAGTACAAAAGTATTCGCATCCAAATATACTTAAGTACTAAAAGTAAAAGTACTCATTATGCACAATATCTCATTTCACATGTTTCCAAATGTATTAATATACCAACTTTATTTAGTACAGCTGTCTCAGTCGCTATGTGTGCACTAGACACGTGATTGTTCCGTGTTCCGTGTGCACACACACACACACGCACATGCTCTTGTTCAGTGCCTGTGTGTGTGTGTGTGTGTGTGTGTGTGCGTGTGTGTGTGTGTGTGTGTGTTAGATTGGTGAGTCGTGAGCCATGGCCAATTCTTTTTGGGGGGTCGCCAGCCAAAAAAGGTTGAGAACCGCTTCAATACAATAGTACACAGTGATGGCAGCCTGCCAAGTTTCTACACTGCTGTACTTTTTCACCTGAAGTGGAAAACAAACTGCAAAACAAGCCTAGGGTGTTGTACAATGTTATGGTATCTTCACTTTACTTTAGTGTTTCCATTTGTCTACTACATGTTGGATATGGCTCCTCCGGTTCTGAATCCCGACCCCTATATGACCAAACCTCTGAAAGAGCCCCATGTTTTTGAATCCCAACGCACCGAGTAACAAAGAAGGCCTGTCATAGCTGCTGACACCGTCATATGTTAACCCATTCAATCCGGGAACGCATCTGTGTCATGTTTAGACTTCTTTGGCAATTCAAAAATAGCAGATCTACAAGCTCATAGCGCGGCACTCGGAGCTTGTAGATCTACTATTTTTTTTTAAATCGTGGAAAATGTTTGCAAATCTTATCTCTATATTTTTAAAGGAAACTCTTTTTAACTCCAATATTCGCTTCTGAGGGAGGGGTCCCTGGAACAAAATATTTTGAGATGGGGGTCCATGGCCAAATACATATCATTTTGGGGGTCCTTGACATGGAAAAGTCGGAGCACCACTGATATAACTCAAAATATTTTGTTCCAGGGACCCCCATGAAGCAAATATAAAAAAATATATATATTCAAAGATTTGCAAAAATGTTCACGATAAAAAAGAAAATAGCAGATCTACAAGCTCATACTCGGTGCCACGTTATGAGCTTGTATAATCTGCTATTTTTGAATAGCTCAAATAAATCTTAAAATGACGCAGATGCATTCCCGGTCTCAATGGATTAACAGAGCCACAGAGACACCGGCTGTACCTTTTGTGCGGGTTGGGGAGTCCGTCCGACGTGGTGACAACCGGTGTCCGTCGCCTTCCATCACCGCGCCCGTAGAGGCCTGTGACAGGCGTGACAGAGTGCCGTCGACCGGCCATTTGTAACCACTCAAGACAGCTAATGACAAATGTCCGTCACAGTGGAGACACAACCTGATTACTGTCAGAGCAGGAGAGAGGACAAGGTGGAGGCTCTGTAGAACATTGGTTCTCAAAGTGGGGTCCAGGGACCCCCAGGGGTACTTGAGGGGGTTCCAGGGGGTCCCCAGCTAGATGATGGACAGGAACCAAATGGACCCTTATGGGTCTGTAACTCTGAGAGTGTACAAATGGAACCAAATGGACCCTAACGGGTCCATTTGGTTCCATTTGTACACTCTCAGAGTTACATTAACATTGGTTTTACAATGTGAATTGGGGTCCCAGAGGTATAAATGCCATTAAATGGGGGTCCGTAGCCTAATGCATGTCAAACTGGGGGTCCTTGAAATTAAAATGGTTGAGAATCACTGCTAGAGAGCCGTAAAAACCTTCTCTTACTGGGGTCCCTGGCTTATCTTTTCAAATGGGGGTCCGCGGGGTAATAAGTGTCAATTAGGGGGTCCTTGACATGAAAAAGTTTGAGAACCACTGCTGTAGAAGTATAGGGCCAAACCCACATTCAGATCCCCTCGTCCACTTCATCTTGCTCATGTTTATCGAATCATTGAGAAGCAGGTGTTTTATGTTTGTTTGTTCGTTTTTTGAATAAATCGACATGAAAAAAATATATAGGAAAAAAAATATGCTTTTGGATCGTGCTAAATCAATTAGTCTGATTCACTTAATTTAAACTTTATAATATGTATTTTGTGTACAATGTTGGCATTAAAGGAGACATCCGTTCATTTTCAGTGTTATCTTTAATGTGTTGCTTAGCACTCACCAACATTGAAAGTGTCGTTGCGTTAATCTCATTGAGTCCGTTTCGTCCCGTCTAACGACCCCCTCCGTCGGCATAATGGAGGCACGACGATAGCCCATCATATCATCATATCATGAGACTCCACAATGACTACTAGGAGAAAAAAAACAGACTTTGCATTTGTTAAAATAGGCGAATTTGGGCTATCGTCGTGCCTCCATTATGCCGACGGAGGGGGTCGTTAGACGGGACGAAACGGACTCAATGAGATTAACGCAACGACACTTTCAATGTTGGTGAGTGCTAAGCAACACATTAAAGATAACACTGAAAATGAACGGATGTCTCCTTTAAATAGGCTGTGCTCTACAAGCTCAAAACATGTTACATCATGACATGCTGTGAGCTTGTACTACATCTGATATTCTCACTATTTATGAAACTATATTATTTAATGGAAATGAAAAATATATATAAGTGATTACATTGATTTGCTCGATTATCTGTTCCATCTGTAATATTTACACCCAGACCTTGTCAGAAAACTAAGAAAGATAATCAAATAAATGATTCATTGATTGAATATTTTATTAGACAGAAATGTAAAAACAGTCAAATCAGTCAAACACTTTGTCTAAAAGGATAACACCAAAAACGTCCTTGTGGTCTTGTTTCCATTGGGGTCCTAGGCATTCAATTCATCAACAATAATCATAATCATAATAATCTTAATTATTAATCGAGGCAAATGTTTAAATAATTGTGATATTGATTTGAGGACATATCGCCCAGCCCTGTGTGGAAGCGAGTCAGAGGCGAGGAGAACAGCTCATCGCATAGCCTACGGCACTCTGTCAATGACCGCCGTGTCAGAAGCCGAGGTTTGTTAGATGGCTTGGAAGGTCAAATGAGACGGTCTGGATGAGAGCGTGCCCGTCCATGTGTCAGTGCCATGAAAAGCATTGCCCTTCCAAAACATTTGCTCATTGCAGCTCCGCTGTTCATTTTCAGCACGTAGGCGGCTAAAAGGGAATAGATTTGGCAGATTGGATATTGACTTCATCTGTAATCTTCACATCATTAAAAAGTGGAAGTCATTTCCCGGTTTCCCGCACAGTGAAGCCCAAACCTCCCCAAATATCACGTACAATTGTGTAACCTCGTATCGGTATCTCCATATTTTATACTTTTTATTTTATCCCCCGTAAAACGTCGCTATTTTTAAATTGTTTTAAGTGAAAGAGAAAGTGGTTAAGTCTGTGTTTTTATATTGGAATATTGAATTAAACGTATTTACAACAGCTTGTGACTAAATAATAACTACATTGGAATCATTGGAACACAGGTTCTGTTTTTTCCTTGAACAGTTTTAGATATACAAGGTTTCCACTCGACAGCAACCATTTAGGATTTAGACATGCACAGTAGTAGACGCTATATTAGCCAGAATGACTTGCAAAGTGTAAGGTTGGAGTAAGAGACATGAACCCTAAGCCATCCAATAACAGTGGTCCATAAATTGCACTGCTAACAAATCAAGTGCTTCAAATTATGCAGCGAGCGTGCACGCTTCGGGGGGGAAAAAAATACACACCTGGTTTATTTTGGGCTGCATGCCACTCACAGAAAGAATCCGAATCACCTTCATTCTCACATCGCAGGTTTAAAGGTGTAGAAATGTGGGTGAAATTGTGAGCTTGTGTTGATCTGCTATTTTAGAAATGTGTTGAACTCCTGTTATGACATACCCAACATAGGGACACCAGGTTAAAAGTGGTTAACAAAAAGGCTAATGGAGGTCAAAAAAGTCAAATTGTTGTTGTCGGGCAGAAACTTCTTACCTCCATTTTTTTACTTTTTGTGTCTTTTCATAAATTATTAATAACACCCTACTTGATCATACTACAGCGTCACACAAAAGGATCAGACATAGCAGATCCTGTCTTGGACCGCAGGCCAGCGGTCCGGGCCAGGATCGGCACCTATAGGCTCATAAGTAGCCGGTCACAGTCAGCACGCCGCGGGTTTGAGTCCCGTTCCCGGCGGCGTTTGCTGCATGTCTCTCCCCCTGTTTCCTGTCCATCTTTCCATCAAAACAAATATACACATTATATGATATGAAAAAAGTAGCAGATCCACAAGCTCAAAATGTGGCGCCAAGAGACCAGTGGTGGAAAGTAACTAAGTGCATTTACTTAAGTACAATTTTGAGGTATTTGTACTTTACTTGAGTATTTCCAATTTCCAATACTTTTACTTCTACTCCACTGCATTTCAGAGGCAAATATTGCATTTTTACTCCACTACAATTATTTGAAAACTTTCAGTTTCAGTTACTAGTTACTTTTCAGATATAAATTATTATATTATGAAACACACATTAACCACTTTAGCCCCATTTTATACATAGGCTATTTGAAAATAGCAGATCTACAAGCTCACAACGCGTCGCATCTCGACGTGTTGTAAGCTTGTAGATCGGCTATTTTCAAATATTTTATACTTTTGGTACTTTAAGAGACACGCTTTTATAATGCCTGATACGTCAGCCAAATCGATATATATGGCTCCTGGCTCTCGTTACAATAGACCCACATGCATCCCTCATTCATTATTTTCTGGTTGAACTTTTTTCACGCTGATGCCCTGAGGCTGGGGGGGGGGGGGGGCTTGTTTGTTTGTTTGCTTGCACCAAGTTTTCGTTTTTTTTCCTCCGCAAACAATCCACTTGTACATATTGATTAGTGGGCTCTCTGTCAGGGCCACGAGGCGCTCGTTGAGTATTCAGCACGGCCTTTCTAACCCTTTAAGACCGGGAACGCATCTGTGTGTCATTTTATGATTTCTTTGGGTATTCAAAAAATAGCAGATATACAAGCTCATAGAGTGCCACGCTACGAGTTTGTAGATCTGCGATTTTTTTTGAAAAATTGTGAAAATGTGTGCAAATCTTTGAATATATATATGTTTTTAAGCATTTTTAACTCAAATCTTTGCATCTGGGGGTCCCTGGAACAACATATTTTGAGATTGGGGGCTGCTGCGAAATACATATCATTTTGCGGGTCCTTGACATGAAAAAAAGTTTGAGAACCACTGATATAGAAACATTCGTTTTTTTAAAACTTGCAGGATTTAGAAGACATTTATAGAATCCCCCAGAAGCAAAGATTTGAGTTACAAATGTTCGCTTTAAAAAACATACTGTATATATTCAAAGATTTGCAAAAATGTTGATTAAAAAAATAATAATAATAAACAGATCTACAAGCTCAGAGTGCGGCACAGAGTGCCGTGCTACAAGCTTGTAGATCTGCTATTTTTGAATAGCCCAAATAAATCTAAAAAAATCACACACAGAGATGCGTTCCCGGTCTCAACGGGCTAATGGAAATAGGGGGCGAAGCATGTATAATCCATACGCATGCTTTGAATGATTTATTAACAATTATTTGGGTATGGGAACCAATTTGTTTCATTACATGCCTTTGTTTATTTATTGCGCTGTTGGGACCGTGTTAAAAATTAATAAGCAAATAATTGCCGACAAAGCAAGACTTCACGGAGGCTTGCGCGGGTGAAATATTGCTTTGCAAAGTGATCCTGAGCGACCCCCCGTGTGTGCGGAGAAAACAATCCCAAAACGCCTTTATTAACCCTTTAAGCCCGGGAACGCATCTTGTAGATCTGTTATTTTTGGTAAATCGTGGAAAATGTGTGCAAATCTTTGAATATATATAGTTTTAAAGCCAACATTTGTAACTCAAATATTTGCTTCTGGGGGTGCCTGGAACAACACATTTTGAGATGGGGGTCCGCGGTCAAATACATACAGTATCTAAACATATTTTCATATCCTATCAGTATGTTGCTATATCAATGGTGCTCCAACTTTTCCATGTCAAGGACCCCCAACATGATATGTACTTGGCCGCAGGACCCCCATCTCAAAATATGTTGTTCCAGGGACCCCCAGAAGAAAAGATTGGAGTTAAAAATGTTCACTTTAAAAAATATATGTATTGAAAGATTTGTAAAAAAAAAACACGAAAAAATAAATAAATAGCAGATATACAAGCTCATAGCGCAGCACTCGCTATGAGCTTGTAGATCTGCTATATCTGCTAAAGAAATCTAAAAATGACACAGATGCGTTCCCGGTCTAAAAGGGTTAAAAAGCCCTCACATGGCTAATGGAGGATATCATATATATATATACATACACCCCCTGTTCCTCCTCCTCCTCAGCCCAAGTGCTGGGATATTATTCAACATTCACCACAAAATGAGAAATCTAATTAGAAACGGTTGAAGTCATTGAGCCGTGGATTAAATCATATTATTTCTGCAGATTTGTGCGTCTTTCCTCTTAACTTCCCAGACGTCTGTCTGCAGGCTTTCAGGCAGATAAGATAACCATGCTGCCTAGTGTCTGTCAATCACCGTGGTGACGGTTTAGACGGAGAACTGTTTGTGCTATAATACAGTTTTGACTCCAATAGCTGTGCACAAAATGTGAGGTTGTTATGGATAGATCTGATCTCTCTGTCTGTCTGTCTGTCTGTCTGTCTGTCTGTCTGTCTGTCTGCGCATTTATACATGTGAAAGTTAGTAATAGTTGGATAGAGAGCCCGCCTGGGAGGCAGAATGGCCCCAGGTTCGATTCCCAGACAAATTAAGGATACAGTAGGTGGCCATGTGATTTTGACCAGTTTAACTTTCAAAACCTTTGCATCATGCACGTCACACAAACAGAATGTGATGAGTTTTGTTGATATAACAAGTTTGTTCATAACGAGTCCTATCCACAAATCCACCATTTAACTTCCACAATACATTGGTGTTTGTGTGCTGGATTCGAACCAAAATCATCTCGGGTCACACGCTCCATGCAGGAGGTGTGGAAGGAAAATGGCCAAAGTCACTGACCACCTACTGTAGATAATAACATCAATGTGACACTATATGCATTAGTTGCACAGTCTAGGTTGCTGTGTTGATTATGTGATGGGTGTTGAAATGGACTACTGATGGTTAGTAGTGGCACGAAGGACCCCCATTTGGAACCCCCTCAAGGAACCCAGAGGGTCCCTGGACCGCACTTTGAGAGCCACTGTAGTAGTGTATATTGTTGGCACAATCCAGAAAGCATACTGTGAAGTCACACCATTGAAAGTAATATAGCGGCGAACCTCACAAGATGGTGCCACCTGTCCATTGAACTCAATGGATGGGGGGCCACCATGTTGTGTCTTCCAGAATGCTGCACATTCTTGATTTTATTATGCATGTGCTGCTCACAAACCTTTTTGATAGGAAAGCATAACTGCTGCCAGGTGAAAAGACAAACAAAAACAAAAAAAGAATAAATCAAATATATTGACTGCAATGGGCTCTATGCACAGCAACCATATTGGCGAGACATTGGACTGCTTCCTCACTTCCTTCACAGGTGATACCAATGATACGGCGATTAAGGCTCTGTTCCATTCTGGTCCCAAAACAGAGTCAGAAGATACTGCTATTGTGCATGTTGGCTCACTGGACAGGCTGCTGCTGCACGAAATGGAACAGAGGCTTCAGTATCATTGGTAACACCTGTGAAGGAAGAGAGGAAGCAGCCCAATTTCTTGAATTCATTGTCAATATGGCTGCCAATATGCCTAAGATACATCCTGAACGTCAGGTGGCCTGATACAATATCAGACGCCAGCCCGTTGGGAGAGAACCAAGCAAAACTCCATCAGCCAGGATATGAAGAAGAGGAAGTGGGGATGGATTGGACGCTGGACTCCCTCTTTCTTTGGTGTTTAGACCAGCTGGGCGGGGTTTTAAGGTTCAGTCAAGGCAGTGGTTCCAAAACAGTGGGTCACGGACAGTGAAAATAGTAGATCTACAAGCTCACAACGTGACGCATTGTGAGCTTGTAGATCTGCTATTTTCACTAGTTTGGGGCCCGGGAAGACATCACATTTCTCTTTTGGGTCACGACCAAAAAGGTTTGGGAACCACTGGGTTAAGGCATATTTTCTGTGAGGTTAAGATGAGGGTTAGGCATAACCACGCACACCTGGGAGAAACACCAAATAAAGAGGGAGTCCCGATTGGACACACCCTCCGAAAACCACCTGACAACATCACAAGACAAGCACTGGACTGGACAGGGCAGAAGAAAAGTGGGGAGGCCAAAACAGACCTGGAGAAGATCAGTCGAGAGAGAGGCAATTAAAGACAACCGGACTATCATGGCCCAGCTGAAGAAAACTGCCCAAAACAGAGTCCGATGGCGGGCTGGGATTCATAATTCATAGGAATAAGTCAAGTAAGTCATGGCTGCCATGCATATAGAGCCTGTTGTGAGAAAAGAACACCCCACTCTGGCCCCCAGGTGGCGCAGCTAGTGTGTCAGTGAGGCCTTTAGCTCAGTGTCAAACCCGCCCCCTCTCCACCCCCATCTTTCATCCCTGCATTCTTTCCTCTTTCCAGACAGTGAGGCATAAGGAGCCATTAGTTTAGGGATCCAGTCAAGGGATGAAAGGACAGATTAAGCCACTCTTCTCATCTGCCGTGGACCCCAGACCTTATCCCTCGCTTCTCTCCATCTCTCTCTCTCTCTGTCTCTCTATCTGTCTCTCTCTCCCTCTCTCTCTGCCTCGGGCAGACACCCATGCATGGTCTCTCCATCATATTCAAATAAAATGTGTTTAAAGTCTCCCTGACCTTTTAAAGTCTTTTGAAAGAGCCACCCTCTGAAGAGAGGGAGGGAAGCCTTTGGTGCCGGTCATACTATACAGTACTGTATATATGTTTAACCCATTAAAACAGGGAATGCATCTGTGTAACCACTTTAACCATTATTTTATACTTTGGCTATTCAAAAATAGCAGATTTACAAGCTCATAGCGCGGCACTATTTTTGAAAAATCTTGAAAATGTCTGCAAATCTTTGAATATATGTATATATTTTTTAAAGCTAACGTTTGTAACTCAAATCTTTGCTTCTGTCGATTCTACTAATGTCTTCTAAATCCTAACAGTTTTTTTAAAAAACATATGTTTCTATATCAGTGGTGCTCAAACTTTTTCATGTCAAGGACCCCCAAAATGATATGTATTTGGACCATCATCTCAAAATATTTTTCGGGACCCCCATGAAGCAAAGATTTCAAGATTACAAATGTTCCCTTTAAAAAATATATGTATTCAAATATTTGCACAAATGTTGAAGATTTTTCAAAAATAGCAAATCTACAAGCTCGTAGTGCAGCACTCTGTGCCGCGCTATGAGCTTGTAGATATTTTTTTAATAGCCAAAGAAATCTTAAAATGACACAGATGCGTTCCCGGTCTTAATGGTTTAATAGATGGCCGAGCCCTCTTTAAGTGGATGATGTATTAGCTTTCACGGTATTGTGCACTGATTTTCTCTGTTCTGTAGCCTGTCGCTCTAATATTCATAAGGAGAGGAAATGGTATAAGCCATATTACCATGCTGGAACAAAAAATGTTAAACTCAGATACGGTACTGTAGGTGGATTAAAATGGACTCTTAAATTAGTTCGGAGTCATGGTCCGGACAAAGGCCTTGGAGATGTTAAAAAGCATGTTGCTTTTTTTGGCAACCATGTAGCCCCTTTCGGGACCCGGTTTAACTTTTTTGGTACTTGGGAAGGCGGTATTCAGGGTCCCTTGACAATGTAGCACTGAGCGCACTGGCCAATACAAACGAATAGGCGAGTGCGCTCGCGGTGCAGGGTGCACATTTCCGAACACACCCAAAAAGCATGTACGAGCTCGGCCAATCAGAGGCAGTAACGTAGGACGCACAGCTAGCCAATCACAACAAATCTCTGCAACACTTAAGCGACATTATATTTGTCCGGGATCAGGCAGTGGTATCAGCGAGTACATGGAGAGTGGATTGACTGTCAAGGGACCCTGGATACCGCCTTCCCAAATACAAAACAGGGTCCAGAAAGGGGCTAGCAACCATACTGACATGTATTAGTTTAGTCTAATGTTGCTTCCTTCACAGGTGTCACCAAACAGAGTCAGGGTGCTGATATTGTTGCACTTTTTGTCAAAACATCTGTAATCTGTGGACTATATCTGTGGCATCGGTCGGTCTCCACAGTCTCTTTGTTCTCTGTGTTTTGTTTTTGCTTTGGTTCAGTCTGGGTTCCCTGTTCTGGGACATCGTGGTGTTGTAAGGAGTGTGAGTGCGTGTGATGTTTCTAAGCAGTATATATGGCCCCCCTGATGTGTCTAGTTTGTTTGTGGGGCCTTCATTCAGCGGACAGGATCATTTCTTTTAGCTCCCCTGACTTTAGTTTCCACATGCAGCATGCAGCGACTGGCACAGAATTAGATTGAAGTCATGCTCAGCTGGCCTCGTCTCCAGTCGAATGTCATTGTTGTTGGAGGGAGCGTTGTCTTGTGTTGTGTGAGGGCGTGCCGTGCATCCGTTTGGAATCTCCGCTTCACGGGAGAGAAGCGAGAATGGGATCTGAATGCCAAGTCATCTCCACTGTTCTCTGGTCATCCCAATTGATGTCTCTTCTGTATACATACACAGACAGACAGACAGACAGATTATTTTTTTCATGTTGCAGGTCCCTGCACTATGATACCTATAACCATATAGTTTCGCACTAGAATAGACAAAAGATATCACTTTATACAATCAGTCTCGCAAACTCCAAGACAATGGCAGTCGCCCACGCCCCCAAAATACCCTAATGCAGGCAGGGGGTCTTCAACAGGGGGTCGGGGACCCCTAGGGGTCCTCAGAGCTACTATAGGGGTCTGCCAACTCTTTGTGTGATAGGATGTTTTCTTTTTACATTAACCACTTGAACCCTATAATTCCTTTTCTGATGGGAAGGTTAGCCGAAAATAGCAGATCTACAAGCTCACAACGCCTCGCGCTGCGCTATTTTTGAAAAAGAGGTATCGGTGTAGAGGGAAAAAAGAGCAGACCAAGTTTAAAAAAAAAGTTTAATCTGAAACACAATTTTATAGCCTACACTACAATATAGAGGGGGTCCCTGCTTCATCTCTCTGAAGACTCCTGTCCTAATGTGTGAAACAAGCCGTTTTGAAGCAAAAGTGTCAGGTGGCCAACTGTGCATTACCACTTTTACTAGTCTGTGCAAGGGGCCCTTCTTTGTCTCATAATCCGCATACAGTATGCGTCTGATGGAGTTGAATTTCTGAAACCCCAAGATTAGATGGAAAAGATGGTTTTACTCTAAGACCCCCCAACACCTGTCCAGTCAGCACCCCAAAAGAAATGAGTCAGACAACTGTGATAGGATGACAGCTGACAAAGGGAATTAGTGACAATGTCAGGTCATGCGGAGATATAGGTCATCGTACAGAGATACAGGTCATTAGGACATTAAACACATCATTTGACAGTTAATCACAAAGCGTTGACCAAGACAAGTTTACTGATTTGGAAACATATGGAGCCGGCACCAGATAACAACGACAAAGTTTGCAGCCGGTTTGGCCTTGGAGAGAGAGAGAGTTACTAAAAGCACGTGTAACAAGACTGAAGTATAGGCCCAAAAGGACACCCAAAAGGACACCGCTATATTAATTTGACTGGTTAGATCTATATCTCTAGATCATATCAATCTGGTCCACGAAACACATCAGCGTCGTTAGACAAAGTATAAAACTGACTCCACTTTTCCAAAAAACAAGAAGAAGCTTGCAGTGGCATTTAGCAATCTGCACAGCACACCTGACTCACTCAGTTCATTAGCGAGCAGCAGTGTGCCGTGCGTGTCTGTCTCTCTCTCTCTCTCTCTCTCTCTCTCTCTCTCTCTCTCTCTCTCTCTCTCTCTCTCTCTCTCTCTCTCTCTCTCTCTCTCTCTCTCTCTCTCTCTCTTGTCCCTGAGGTGTGTGTTGTGTTGTGTTGTGGTGATGTGTAGTGTTGTGTTGTGATGGATAGGGTAATTGATGTCTTGTTCTCTCTACCCGGCCAGGGCCTGTCCATTTGTCATGGTGTGTGTGTGTGTGTGTGTGTGTGTGTGGGTGTGTGTGTGGGTGTGGGTGCGGGTGCAAAGGTAGTCGTACCGTTTTATACTATTTAGCATTTCTATGAGGCTGAGTGGTGAGCTGGTGGGAGGAGGTTGGCTTTTAACCCATTTAGACCGGGAAAGTATCTGTGTCATTGGCTATTCAAAAATAGCAGATTTACAAGCTCATAGCGCGGCACCGAGTGCCGCGCTATGAGCTTGTAGATCTGTGATTTTTTGAAAATGTGAAAATGTTTGCAAATCTTTGAAAATATTTTTTGAAGCGAATACTTGTGAAAAAAGTAGTTTAAAATAATGGTTATCAAAAGTGACTTCAAATAACCAGTGTTTGATTTGTAAAAGAAAAAAAAAGAAAAGACAAAACTAACTGATGACTGTAACTAGAGATTCTGAACCACTTTAAACCCTCTATTTTTAGTCAAATGGACCCTAGTTAAAACTGTACTTGGGCACCTTTTCTTTGTCCATAAACCATATTTGGCTATTCTCCCCCCAGAATATCTGCTGGAGTTCAATGATTGAACCAATTATTAGTAGGCTAGTTAAAGGTAGGGTAGTGTTAAAAGGTTAAAACACTATATTCTGATAGTAATCATTTCTATAGAGTGTTTGTTCAGTAACAGGAGTCTCCCTGTCTCTCCAGCTCTTTAATAAACAGAAAATACATTTTCCGGTAGGTGTCAAAATCTCAGCCAATCAGGAGGAAGCACCCATTTTTAAGCTTAATTTTTATAGTGTTCCAGTTCCAATTTTGTCTGCTCATTTCTTAGTGTCATCACTTCCAATTTCACTTGTTTAATCCATATCCTGATTGAGTTCTCTATCCTGATTGGATAAAATTGGAAATGAAACTGAAACTGAAACAAAAATGCATTTTCTGTTTTATAAAGAGCTGGAGAGACAAGGAGACTCCTTTTACTGAACAAACACTCTATAGCAATGACTACTATCACGATATAGAGCTATTAACACTTATTTTAACCAAAGAAAATCACTTACCCTACCTTTAACCAATTATGAAGTTATTCTTCCAGGAAGAACCGTCTTATTTGAGCACCAAATATTGGTTCCCAAATGCGGAAGACTTGAGCAGACGATATAGAAGCACGTGCAGTAGCGTTTTAAATCTTGCGAAGTGTTGCAATCCCAAATTTGACCACCAGAGGATGGCAGCTTTGCTGTTCTTGGGCTTGCCACCCCCCCCCCCCCCCCCCCCCCCCCCCCCCCCGAGTAATTTAGACAGAGCAAAATTATTGGAAGTGAAAATACCTCCAAACGCACTCACCTCTTCAGACTCCACCTCAGAGCCTAAGGGCAGTGATTCTCAGTCTTCTCTGGATCAGGGCCCGCTTGAAAATTCTCAAAAGCGACCCCACTTTGTGAACCAATGGGATACAGCAGCAGTGACGACACACACAGAAATGGTTGTGGGGAGGAATGAATTGGCATAACGACTAAATTAGGGAGAAAAAGGTGAAAAGCAAAAAGGTTGAGAATAACTGCCCTATAGCACTCACCTCTTCACATTATGCTTTATTCTAATCTCGCACTTTTTAACCAATTAAGACCTGGGACGCATGTGTCACTTTTTGATTTGAGCTAAAAAAAACATTATTTTACACTTTGGCTATTCAAAAATAGCAGATCTACAAGCTCGTAGCGCGGCACTCGGTGCCGATTTTTGAAAAATCGAGAAAATGTGTGCAAATTAATATTTATTTTCTTTTAAAGCAAATATTTTTTAACTCAAATCTTTGCTTCCGGGGGTCACTGGAACAACATATTTTGAGATGGGGGTCCGCGGAAAAATACATATAATTTTGGGGGTCCTTGACAGGAAAAAGATTGAGCACCACTGATATAGAAACATACGTTTTTCAGAATACTGTTGTGATTTAGAGGAGACATTTGTAGAATCGGCTTCAGGTCTTAATGGGTTAAGTCCCTCTGGATACGAGTGTCTGCTGAATGCCCTGAATGGTAAATTGCTCTCAATCGGGTGTGATTGGGGCCGCATGCTTACAGGTACCGCATGTTACCATGAATTCATTAGAAAGGCATTACCCAGAGCACCACTCCGCTTTACCCAACGGCTATTGGATTTTTTTTGTTTAAAAAGGGCACTTTTTTTTTAAAATATCGGCTGTTTTTATGGGACCTTTTAATGACTGGCTGTATGGAGGGGGGGAATAATTGCAGTACCCATTAAAATCATAAAAGGGTAATTTGGCAATTTAGAACTGTCTCTGCTTTTTTTTTTTACAGCCCGTATGGGAGAATCACTTAGCCGTGTGTGTGTGTGTGTGTGTGTGTGTGTGTGTGTGTGTGTGTGTGTGTGTGTGTGTGTGTGTGTGTGTGTGTGTGTGTGTGTGTGTGTGTGTGTGTGTGTGTGTGTGTGTGTGTGTGTGTAATCTTTGAATGCTACACAGACTGTTGTAACTGTGGAATTTCACTTCAAAACATATCTGTGGTCATTTCCACATCTGCCCTTAATTTCACATGCACCCCAGGCAGTTAAGTTGTTTGATTTAATGATTAGATAATTATTTCTGTAAATCGGTGTACAATTACTTCATCACATTAATATTTTCTGTAATGTAATGTTGCATTAAGGACTCTGTCACACTTTGTCCCAGTGTGGGTAGGATATGGCAGAATTACTGGAATCGAACACACTCCGTAGGTGCAAAACAAGTGTTTTATTTGCCTTTTTTAGAAAGTCCCAGGGAAACAAAATACATCACTAACTATACAATACTGGCCTGATTGGCTCTAGGTCTGCTCCCTACGGCAGCCCTTCACTGACTGCCTGGGCAGTGGTAGGCACCCTTCTTTTAAAGGCTAAGCCCCTCCCACTGGACCATACCAATCTCAATTGACTCAATCAATTTACACATAAACCAGTTATTTCATCTATGTCCAAAGACATTATATTTCACATTTAAAGTGTCCTCACATTACCACATTTCCCACAATAATAATAATCCATAATAACAATTAGAATACCCCATTTCACTCAAACCCACAGTTGGTATGGTGCAGCAGGTATGGACTGAGCATGCTCACTACAAACAGACAGGCACTATAAAAGGCTGCCTGCAGCTACACTCGGGTCCTTCGTCGCTGCCCAGAACCAGGAAGCACTGTGGTAAGAGAAAGAAAAAACAGTCAAACATTTGTCAAAAGAACATTCCCTGCAACTTAAAGAATAAAGAACAATTTTACCCTTTATCCCTGTGTTGTGTGAAATCATTTAAGTCATATGTGTAAAGAACAATAATACAGGAAACATACTAAAAGCTGTTAAATGGACTTTAGTGTGTGCACCCACCAAACTATCCTAGCATGCTACCTGGCTGTTGTGTGTATGGTGTATTGTGTAGTGTTGATGAGATTATTATGATGTGGTGTTAGTGGCAGGGTGAACTGCCACAGAGTCCCTTTATAAGCCCATGCATGATATACATAAACTCCATGAAATAACGATTTAAAACTAATCAGTCACCAGAACCAGGGACGTGTGTTTTCAATGAGTCTCACGTGGTTAAAACGTGGTAAGTTTGAAGTTGAATGGGTTTATATAGGATCTGTATTTGGATCTGTTTCTGATCCAATGAATATCAAATGTCTAAATATTGAACCAAGCAACATAAACAGTGTCTGGGGTGCACACACACAATACAAGTGAAGTTTTAAAAAGAAAAGAGTAGATGTGAGAATAACCCTAGAAGTGTTTTATTTTACTGTAAATACCATCTGCACACATTCTTGCATGAACATTTATAGACAGCAAAACACAAAAAAAATAAGAATAAAAATACAATAAAAACCTCTATGACGTCTTGCTTATCTACTATGCAATTGTAGTGCGACAAGTGTCTGCAATGTTACGTTATCTCTCGAGTCTGGTTAAATTCCTTACATTTCATTATCCGGATGCATTAAAAACAGACACTGACCAATAGACAATGGGATCAGACTCTGTGTGCCTTAACGAACCTTAATTACAGGAATGTCAGGGGTTCTTAATTAAACTCTGAAGAAAGCTCTCTTGAGCTCTATTTTCCTGGTGTGTCGTTGCTCTTAATCCATTATGACCGGGAACGCATCTGTTGTGTCATTCTAAGATTCCTTTGGCTATTTAAAAATAGCAGATCTACAAGCTCATAGCGTGGCACCAAGTGCAGCGCTATGAGCTTGTAGATCTGCTATTTTTGATTTTTTTGCAAACCATTGAATATGTATATATATATATATATATATATATATATATATATACATATCCCCAGAAGCAAAGATTTGAGTTAGAAATGTTCGCTTAAAAAAAAATATATATATATTCAAAGATTTGCAGAACGTTCACGATCATATAGCGCTATGAGCTTGTATATCTGCTATTTTTGAATAGCCAAAGAAATCTAAAGTGACACAGATGCGTTCCCGGTCTTAATTGGTTAACAGAATGTCCTTTACTGTTCAAGTTCAAGTCCATTCAGCCCCTATTGACTCCCTCCCTCCCTCCCCCCATCTCTCTCTCTCTCTTAGGTAGAGTTACAGTGTTGTCAATCACGGACGGACGGATGGAAGGTCTGCCCTCTGCTGTGTTGGACACGCATCAGCGCAGCGGCGTTCACGTGGCGTCTGATGTTAACTAATGCCAACAGTGACCTCTCTGCCTCCACTGATCCTTCCAGGACATCACCTACATCATCATCATCATCATCATCATCATCATCATCGTCCTTGCTATAAGCCTCGCCGGCCACCGCTGACCAGACGCCGTCCGCTCATGCATGCACGTGTGGTAAGTAGGTCGAAGTGTTTCTGAGCAATGAGGGTATCTATCTCCTTTTCACTGCGCTATAGACCCCTGCATGGAGATGGATTGCTGAGGTTGAGCGCAACACCTACCATCGGCTCCCAGTACTTACTGCAAGTCTTAGTCTAGGACAGTGGTTCTCAAACTTTTTCATGTCAAGGACCCCCAAATTGACACTTATTAGCCCGCGGACCCCCATTTGAAAAGATATGCCAGGGACACCCATAAGAGAAGATTTTTACGGCTCTAGCCGTAAAAAAAATGATATCAAGGACAGCCAGTTTGACATGCATTAGGCTACGGACCCCCATTTAATGGCATTTCTATATCTGGGACCCCAATTTATATTGTAAAATCAATGTTAATTTAACTCTGAGAGTGTACAAATGGTTCCATTTGTACACTCTCAGAGTTACATATCCATAAGGGTCCATTTGGTTCCTATCCATCATTTAGCTGGGGACCCCCTGGAACCCCCTCAAGTACCCCTGGGGGTCCCCGGACCCACTTTGAGAACCAATGGTCTAGTACACTGAGTTGACCTTGCGGTCCAAAGGTTGAGTGCTATACTACCTGAGCTACCCGGCAGAACACGTTATATTTTTCCGTCTGAACTCGTTCCGAGAACGAGAACATAGTAAGCGTCCTGTCAGGCCCGGTTCATGGCACCATCCTCTTCTACCAGTTACCCTGATTAACTAACCCTTAACCTAACCTTAACCTTAACCCGAACAGATTCATGCCTATATTATGCATGCATTTGTCAGTCAAGCAATCAAGCTATCAATCAATCCTTACCATAACCTTAACCCTAACAGATACTCCCCATGTAACTAGTTTTGATATCCACAATTTTCCACACAAGCTATGACCTTTTACACACACACACACACACACACACACACACACACACACACACACACACACACACACACACACACACACACACCGCTGCCCGCTAAGTGATTTCTCTCCCAACACACACACAAAACAACCCTATCAAAAACCCTCCCAATGAAAACAGATGACACACCCAGTCAAGCTTTTCCATCTCAGCCTGTAATGGCTGGTGTTATGAAACCGTGTCTCCGGACCAGCGGCGTGGCACGGCACATCGTCCTCCTCCTCCTCCTCCTCCTCCTCCTCCTCCTCCTCTCAGTGTCAGAGTGTTCTTGGCGGCGGCCTCTCGGCGGGCTAGGGTGTAATGCGTCCTAAACGAGCAGCGAGGAGGGCCTGCCTCCCTGTGACTAGGCAGTCTGTCAGGCCCAGATAACACAGCGGGAGGAGCACAGACACAGCCGCCTGTTCCCTGACCTTGGCTCCCGGCCGGCTCGCCGAAGCTCGCTCACCCAACCTCTCAAGTCTCCTCCTCCTCCTCCTCCCTTCTTCTTCTTTTCCAACAAAGTCCGATTCCTCAGTGTTAATCGATTAAGACCGGGAACGCATCTGTGTGTCATTTTAAGATGTCTTTGGGCATTTTTTTTTTAATTCGTGAAAATGTGTGCAAATCTTTGAATATATATATATATTTTTAAAGCAAACATTTTTTACTCAAATCTTTGCTTCTGGGGATTCTTAAATGTCTTCTCCTTACAGTTTTTGAAAAAAGCGTAAGTTGCTATAATATCAGTGGTTCTCAAAGTTTTTTCTTGTCAAGGTCCCCCAAAATTCTATGTATGTGGGCCGTGGACCCCCATCTCAAAATATTTAGTTCCAGGGACCCCCAGAAGCAAAGATTTGAGTTAAAAATGTTCCCTTTAAAAAACATGTATTCAAAGATTTGCAAAAATAGCAGATATACAAGCTCATAGTGCGGCACTCGGTGCCGCACTATGAGCTTGTATATCTGATATTTTTGAATAGCCAAAGAAATCTTAAAATGACACAGATGTGTTCCCGGTATTAATGGGTTAAAGGACGACTTCACCCATTTAACCCCCGCTCACTTTGCTAGGGTGGGATGGCTCAGGGTAGAAGACAGAGTACAGAAACTTGCAATGGGCCTGGTCTACGAGATACGCTACACTACACCACAAAGACACCCATATACCTGTCAAATTACTTCAAAAACGTCAAGGAAGCTCCACAAATCATGTTCAACCCATATTTGGCTCTAAATTAGTTCTATTGCTATGCCACAAAAATGTGGAATGCCCTACCAACAGTCATACAAAAACATGGAAACCACTCTAAAAGAGCAGTTACAGGTGGCTGCACCTCGGAACTAGCCCCTGTAAAATGTGATGTCACACATCATCACAGCAGCTGAAGGGCCAATGGTGGGCATGCAATGTGTTTAAAACAAACAAACAAACAAACAAACATATAAACACATAAAATTAGCTTGTGACCGTAAAATGGGTCGCAACGCCATGTTTGGGTAACATTATTTTACATATTATTTTTGCATGATATTTGAATGTTTTTTGCAGCTTTCCATGCATGCCTAAAATGTGGCGTAGCCTACTGGTTCAGTATATGCATGCTAAATAATGCTAATGAATTTACCTTCATGGTCATCAAAGCAAGACATGTTTTTTTTTCTCTTTTTACTGACATCAGAAGATTTTGGAAGAAGTAGGTCCCAGTCATAACTTACTGGTTTAACGTTAAAACCCACAAGCAGTTTTTCATGATACATGTTTATTTTGTGGCAGATCACATTTGAGATGTTAATTTTGTATAGAAAAATGGCGACGTTGAGGCGGTTTTGTAATGAGCACACCATCTGCCTCTCTGAAGGAGAGGTTAATTTGCTTTTGACCTGCCTAATATGTCATTAAAAGTATTCCATAAATTATTTCCATCACTCTTTAGCTCAAACATGTTGTTTTGATCATTATTTTTTCAGTCTATTTATTTTTGTGACCTTATTTTTTGAGTTCACGTATATTTATTCGAGTGAAAAGATTCACCCAATTCTATCTCCACATTTTGTCTTTCATTAAAAAACACGGGTTAGGCTTGTTTTTAATTGGCCAATTGAGCCAAGGCGCAAACATGTTTAAAGTGAATTGTCTTTAGTCGGTGCATGTTTATCAGCAGTCAATAGCATTTCATTGCTGTCAGGTGGAAACCAGGCCCGGCGCCAACAGGGGCGTAAGGGGGTGAAGGCCCCTCAACCGGACCATCTCGCCCCCTCAGTCAAGACCGCCAGTTAAAAAAACAAACCACCTGCTACTTTTTAATTAATAGCGTTTTGGGGTCAAACCTTCCTCAGCGTTTTAAGAAAGTGGTCAGTGGTGTTGTGTGTACCGGGAGGGACTGACAGACAGACAGACAGACAGACAGACAGACAGACATGACAAGGACTTAAGCTGCTGTCGGTAAAAAATAAATATTATTTTTAAATCACGCCCCCATAGGCATCCATGTCCAAAACTGTTACTTTTCAGGGTTCAAATTCAAAAATAGCAAAAAACAGCTGATCTACAAGCTTGAAAACGTGTCGCAGACACAACATGTTTTGAACTTGTAGATCAGCAATGTGTTGCTACTTTAGTGTGACACTGTACTGTGATGAAGTATAAGGCATTCATTTATGAAAAATAAGTGTATGTATGAAAAGTTATGGAGATACAGTAAGATGCTTCCGCCCAATGGCAACGCTTCACATGAACATTTTATCTGAAGATAAGAGAAATAGAAAAGGTAAACGGTGCATTTATATGGTGCTTCACAACGTGTTTTACATTTGTCAACTATACCCTTTTTAGACATATCTATCTTATCTGGGCGTTTATACCAACTGCCAGCTGTTGCTATTGCTCAGAATTGCTGTGTGTGTGTGTGTGTGTGTTTGTGTGTGCGTCCGTGCGTATGCGTGCCACGTGCGCCCTATACAGACACACAGCTAGAGTTGGAGAACGCACTGGCCACAGTTACATGGACAGTTGTATTCGGAATGAATACACTTCTATTCGGAATGGATGAATGGATGAATTCATTCCGAATAGATTTGCTCATGTAAACACCCCAATTGGAATAGAATATTCCATTCCAGTCTGACCCGAATGCATTTTCATTCGGAATAGGAGGGGTGGTATAGACCGTTTGAATCGGGTTAAATCAATCGGAATTGACCATGTAAACACTTTATTCCAAACGCTCCTGTCCGTTTGGAATACATGCATTCCTTTGCGCATGTCTGTGCTTAGTAGGGCTGTCAGAATTGTCCAAAAATGACCTATCAAATCTCTAATTCAGCCACGGTTGGTGCTGAGAAGCGCTCGCTCCTGCGGGATAAAATTAATGATTCTAATAGCGTCATTTAATAAGCCTGTAATGGTTAAGCCCAGACTTGTCCAGGAGAACGGACGCTCTGAGGATTGCTGGGATCTTTTTCTAAACAGGTATTTTAGTCCTCAGTTTTTAAAAAGAATCCCTGGCCACATGACAAAGATTTTTTTTTTAAATCCCTATCCACACGTAAACGCAGAAACGCATTGATCATAGACTGTAGTGTTGCGCTCTCTCTCTCTCTCTCTCTCTCTCTCTCTCTCTCTCTCTCTCTCTCTCTCTCTCTCTCTCTCCCCATTTATTATTATAATGACCATGTGCGAATGCGCGATGACATCATCGTACGGTACCTACATGAGAAATGTGACAAATACTATAGGCTAGCCTACGTTTTACCGTGTCTGGTACCAATACAAAAAAAGAAACTGGTCTGAACTTGTAGATCTGCTACTTTTGCATTAAAACGGCGATGACAAAGGAACACAGGCTTGCACCGCATACAAGGCTGCCTGGCCAGGAGTCGGTGCGTTGCTTACCGGCCTGCCTACGACCGATAGACCTCCGCCGCCGCGGAGGCACAAGGGGGCTATTGCCTCCTCCCATGCCCACCAGGGGAAGCTCTGCTCCGGGTAGTGGCCCCTGGTCCATGCCCGGGCGTAGGCGGGAACCACTTTGCGCATGTCAAAACTAAAGTTATATTCTGAATGAATGCTTTGGTCGTGTAAACGAGGAATACTTTTATTCAGGTCCCATGTAAACAGGTGAGTGGATCAGATTCCTCTATTCAGAATGAGTTCATTCGGAATGAATTCATTCTGAATGAATACATGAGTGTCCATGTAACTGTGGCCACTGTGTCTTCATGTCAGCATGCACACACACACCTGTGCACGTGTCCTCAATTGTGCGCACGTGTACGTGTGTACTGGCAGTGTGTAATCACGCACCGCTATGCCCATGCACATCCCTGCGTCTTCCACTACCCTCTCTCTCTCTCTCTCTCTCTCTCTCTCTCTCTCTCTCGCTCCTTCCTCCTTATTTATTTACCTCGGCTCTCATTCAATCGAGCAGCAGATCAGTCTGTGGAAAGGGCAGCGTGCCAAGCACACAGCCCTTCTGTGACAGAGCAATGCATTAGGACATTAAGACACCCCGGCTCCCGCGCCAAAAATCAATCATGCCCCCTCCCCCCCTCCTCCTCCTCCTCCTCGGATGCATTAGAGAGCGGAGAAGGGCACCTCTCTCACACCTTTTCCCTTGAATGCCAACGCCGGGCCACTACGCCGCTACGCCGCTGTCCCCCCCATAGCAGCTCTGTCACTATAGCAGAGTGCACACACCTGGCTGAGCTCGCTCCTTTGTCCTTTTACACAATGTTCTTTATTTCCCTTCCTCTTGTCTAGGGTGTTAAAGGGCTTTTCTGAGCAGCCTGGGCATCCGTGGATGCAAGCTAGCTATACCGCAAAATACCTAGTCGGTCACGGAAGATTAACGGAGGAGGCCACGTTGTCGTTTGTCGACCTTTTCATTAGTGCTACTCTCTCTCTCTCTCTCTCTCTCTCTCTCTCGGAGGAGGAGGAGGATTCGTGCAGGAAAAGTAGAGGCTTTTGAGGCCTGTGGGTTAGCAAGAGGGGGTTTCCAGAAAGACAGTAGACCAGCAGCACAACGGAACAACAACAGCAACAGTGAAAGCAACTGTAATATACTGTATATGATTGTTGTTTCTTATTTGATGACGTCACTGCAGGGCTTGGTCAAGGCCAAGTTCACTAATCAAGCGCAGGTGTTGCTTTTGGCAGAGGCACACAGTTTTTGACTGTGTTTGCGAGGGCTGTTGGTCCGTGCGTTTAACTGTTTATGTTTAATTGTATTTATTGTACGCTGAAGTGACTGGCAATTACCAGGCTACAGAAAATACATTGTAGTGCCTAAAAGTATAGGACTTTTGACACTACAGCAACAACAACCTCAGTATGAAGTGCCTGAACACCCAGTGCCGGTTTAGACTCCACAGGGGCCCTAAGCAGGATACGGGACACATGCACGCGCGCTCGCGCACGATTTTTTTTCGGGTTTCCCGCTGATAAAGTTACTTTTTTTGTTACTTTATTTCGGTTTTAGGGTTAGGGTTACCAAAACACTCTCACTGTCACTGAGAGGGGAGGGGAGGCGGAGCAGACAGCACACACCAGAGCGTGCCACTGACAGCCAATCAGACAGCCTGCAGCAGCTGTCTCATTCAAGCCAAGCAGTGCTGCGCAGCTACCCGGCTACCATGCATCATCAGACTGTTGAACAAGAACACCGCCTGTATGTTTGCCACCAGGCTGGCATAGTTCCCCTTCGGTCTAAAGTCTCCCTATTTCCGGAATGCTGCATGCATGTAATGTGTTCTCCAACTCCATCCTTACAATAATTCCACAAACCTCAACCGGGCAGAAGAGATTTTTGGGGACAGACGGAAGTTTGGGGAATTATTGTAAGGATGTAAGCTGTTAATTAGCGTGTTCATGTAAAATATTTTTTTTACGTTTCCTGCTTGTTTGGTTTCTTATCAGGATATTGATTGAGGTGAGGCGGGGCTGTGGGTTCGTCTCAGGCCAGGGGCTTCCTGTATAGTCACTGCTCCCCCTGTAGCCGGATAACACCACGATCAATACATTGTTCTGCTGCATTTTCATCTGCTTTTGTTATGTGTGTGAGAGAGAGAGAGAGAGAGAGAGAGAGAGAGAGAGAGAGAGAGAGAGAGAGAGAGAGAGAGAGAGAGAGAGAGAGAGAGAGAGAGAGAGAGAGAGAGAGAGAGAGAGAGAGAGAGAGAGAGAGAGAGAGAGAGAGAGAGAGAGAGAGAGAGAGAGAGAGAGAGAGAGAGAGAGAGAGAGAGATGTGCAAGCTCACATAGCGCGACAATTATGCTGGGGATTTTCAATTACGGTTTTGGCACTCAATGTGTTAATTGCATTCCATTTACCTGGGTTTTCTCTGGGTTTCTCCTAAGGAATTAACAGACAACGGGATAAAAATAAAGGCAGTCAGACACCTCTGCAACCTCTCCTTTTAAGTGATCAAATACGTAGCTCATGGTTGTCAGCATGGAGTCCTGTTATACCATCCAGCCACAGTATAATGTCTGTGTCAGATACAAGAGGCAGAGACACTTCTACACCTGGCTGTATAAGTGTCCATTTGGAAACCCCCCTCAAGGAACCCCGGGGGTCCCTGGACCCCTGCTGTGAGAACACTCCTCTGTAGGTTCTACACGGATTAAAATATGATTTTAACGCCTCTTGACACCATATGAAAGGTATTATTTCTTCACCGCTGTATGAAGAAATAATATGTTGCTGCTGGATAGAGCATGAGAGAGAGGGAGAGGGAGGGAGAGAGAGAGAGGGAGAGAGAGAATGGAGTTAACCGATTAAAACCGGGAACGCTTCTGTGTAACCACTTTAAACATCATTTTTTACTTTGGCTATTCAAAAATAGCAGATCTACAAGCTCATAGCGTGTCACCAAGTGCCATGCTATGAGCTTGTAGATATGCTATTTACATTATTTTTTAAACATTTGTTCAAATATTTAAATATATTTGTTTTTAAGGGAACATTTTTGACTACATTTTTTGAGCTGGGGGTCCGCGGACAAAAAACATATCATTTTGGGGGTCCTTGACATGAAAACAGTTTGAGAACCACTGATAAAAAAAAGAACATGAAACATACGTTTTTTCAACAAAAAACTGCTAGGATTTAGAAGACATTTGTAGAAATCCCCAGAAGAACTCAAGATTTGAGTTACAAACGTTCGCTTTAAAAGATTTGCAAACAATTTCACGATCTTTCCAAAAAATAGCAGATCTACGAGCTCATAGCGCGGCTCTCGGTGCCGCGCTATGAGCTTGTAGATCTGCTATTTTTTGAATAGCCAAAGATGACACAGATGCATTCCCCGGTCTTAATGGGTTAAAATGTGGCATGCTAATGTTTGCAGCCAATCCCGCCCCGTGCCAATTACCGTCTCCAGAGAAATGACTCTCTGAGAAGCTCCCGCTTTTTCCGTTGCCAAAAAAAATGTGTAATTTGCAGCTTCAATGGAGTGCCTCGCCCAAATGACCCGAGGTAACGGAGGCGGGGTGGAGAGACGCGGGGTCGGGGAATTAGCCTGCGTCAAAAGCATCCTCGTGGACGCCCTACACCGCACCCCCCACCCACACCCACACCCCGCCATCATCCTCCTCCTCCTCCTTCTCCCTGCGGCAAACAAACAAAACTGTCCACATTGCCCTCACTCCCACTCAATTACGCATTTGCATGGACCGACGCGCTCTGGCAAGTAGACACACACACACGCGCGCGCACACACACACACACACACACACACACACACACACACACACACACACACACACACACACGTGCGCGTACGCACATGCACGCATCAATGCACGCACGCACACATTTAGTTACTTTTTATTAGTTTTTTTAATCCTAAAACTGAATATAGCGACGTGTTGATCGCTTGTAGATCTGCTATTTTTGATGTGCGACGCTGATGCGCATCTAAGTATAAATCAGGCATCACTCCAATCTGTATCTTTTCCTAATTTGAAACCTAACTCTCCAAATCTTTTTTCAGCAAAATTGTCCTCACTATTGTTGGATTTTGACTGCAGCTTTAGCACCACACGACACCACACCACACCACATACAAATATCTGCCGTTTCCATACGCTAAAGTACCCCCTCACAGTGCCCCCTTTACCCCCTACTGCACTGTGCTGTATTATTTATGTGTGTGTTAAAGAACTGTTGGGTCCATTTGGTGCTGTACTCGTGACGATCGATTTGTCCCCCGTTTGTGTTAGTTGGTTATATGTTCTTGGTGCTTCGTGGAATCTCAACTGCAGTGCTGGCAAACTCTGCCTAATCGACCCGCATTCCTAACATCAGCAACTAAACGCATCCTCACAGATACAAAAATACAAACATAAAAACAAGCAGGCATAGCAGCCCACGACGCACAAACTAAAATGTTGTGTTGACAGACACAACTGTGAGGATTCTCCGACCAATCAGTTGTCACAAGCTTTACACGCCTCTGCTTTGGCCCCGTTTGGCCTTATAGCTCAGACCTACCCTGGAGTGGTGCCAAAATAGGCACCACTTTCAGACCACGTTGACACCTCTAAGCCCAATTCCTAGTAGTGGAAACTGTGGCCGTGTTGTGTGTGTGTGGTGTGGTGTGGTGCCATGCCAATGGAAATGGGTCTAATAATGTCTATTTCTCAAATTCGGCCATACCTGTGGGGACATAATGGCCTGTTTCCTGTTGCTTTGTCTTCGCAACAGTGCCATTATAAAGCAGACCCAGGGTCAGTGTTATCGCCTCATCGCAGCACTTTGCCCATGGCCTCCTCGGAGCCCATTTTTACAGGATCTTTTGTGTTTGTGCGGTGGAGTCGGATCTGTTGTTGTTGTTGGAGAGGCTTCACACACACACACACACACACACACACACACACACACACACACACACACACACACACACACACACACACACACACACACACACACACACACACACACACACACGCACGCTTTAACAAACAGTGCACGCTCTCAGGGTGCACTCTCCCACCCCATCGGCGCAGGAGTAAATCCAATATAAAAATTTGAGTGAGTGCAAATGGTAAAAAAAACTCCACCACAGGAAATGTAAACTGCAGGGGCGCGCCCTCCCCTCTGCTGCCCTGCTTATAAGTGAGTATTGAACTCTTAAGCCACAAACACACACCTCCACTCCCTCCTCCATTTGTCTCTCTGTCTGCCTGTCTATCTGTCTCTCTCAGATCTATAAAGCTCAAAATCTAGCAGATCTATAAGCATTAGGGCTGGGACTCGATTAAAAAAATTAATCTAATTAATTAGAGGCTTTGTAATTAATTAATCTAAATTAATCGCATTTTAATCGCACATCAATATTTGACCTGAGATCAATGAAAAAAAATGTTTTCAAATGGATTTTGGTAAACGTCTTTAAGTACATGTACTCAAGAACTGTACTTAAGTACAATTTTGAGGTATTTGCACTTGACTCTCGAATACGCCTATTTCCAATTTTTTAATACTTTTACTTCTACTCCAGTAACTCCACTATATCTCAGAGGCAAATATTTTACTTTTAAACTTATTTTAAAACTTTAGTTACAAGTTACTTTGTAGATTTCGATTAATATTATAAAACATAGAGTAACCATGTGAAAATAGCAGATCTACAAGCACAAGGCATTGTGAGCTTGTAGATCTGCTATTTTCCACCATTGGAGGCTGGTAGAGTGTGTTGTTGTTAGTTGTTTTATAGTCGTTTAATTAATTATTTAAAAAAATCGCGCGCATGTGACCCGCACCGCATCGTGCAACCCCCCTCCCCAAACGGGACAAACGCGCGCGTGGGGGGCGGCATCCATTACAGATTCTGATTTGCCCAGCCAACATTATCAAGCAGGCTATGCGGCACGTCTTCATTCAGTGGCTGCTCTGTTGTTGTGAGAACCACGTCGTTCTCACTTCTCAGACAGCTTCTCAGGCGGACCGATAATACCAGCGCACCAACCTGGTGCGCTGGATAATAGGTCCGTGTGAAACTCGTCCAGTGAGAAACGTTCCGCGGTGAAAAAATAGGCGCGATTAAAATGCGTTAATTTTTTTAACGCGATAATTTTTTTGTAATTAATTGATCGAAATTAACGTGATAAAGTCCCGGCCCTAATAAGCATGCTTGCTAGCGACTCGCCAACAGGCTCCCCAAGCCTGTCGAGTACTCAACATCTCATGAAGCGTCATCAGCGGACGTCCTCCGCCACACATTTATTTATGTCGCTTCCGTCATGTGACACGTACAATAGGTGACATTTGTTGCTCAAAGCTTAAACGGGCCTTAAACGGTACAAATAGCGGAAATAGACAATTTACAAGCTCACAGCCGTTGTGACACGCTGAGACCATGTAGGGGTGCAATTATTTTAGAAAAAGTATTAAATGTCATTTTTTTAGTATTAGCCTATAACATTTTAAGGTACTTTCAAGCAGCACTATGTAACTTTACACTTTTTCCATTGAGCTAATGGAGCCTGCCTGCTTGATCGGGAGATAAATTGAATATTGACCATCAGGTCGAAATGCGTGTCAGATCCTGTGTCTAGGTGAGACATGACCTTTGACAAGATCTAAATGTCTCAATAGAAGAGTAGGGGGACAAAACACAACCACCCCAATTGTATAAGTTATATATTGTATTAACATACAGATTGGACAAAATTACATGTTATTCATTAAAAACTAAAGTTACATAGTGAGCCTTTAAATGAACAATACAAGGCAGCCCCTGCACACTCAAGCTGTGCAAGCTTTCGGTCATAGACCTTCTTCTTCATGCATCTGAATGCCTGAAGAGGGACTATGTCTCTATGACCTAAAGCTTGCTATAAAAAAAAGAAAATCTTATTTTTGCACAGCTTGAATGTGCGGAGGCTGCCTAGTCGTATTGTTCATTTCCTTTTGGCTCCACGCAGCACCTCACTCTAGTCTACTGGCAGAGGAGCAGTGTGTTTCTTCACAAAGACACTTTACATAAAAAAGGGGTGATTTTTCGTTTCCTTTGTTGTCACATCACAGATTTACAGAAGTAAAGAAGTGTCGGCATCAAAATATACTTAAAGTACCAAAGGTAAAAGTACTAGAATGTTTGAAAATAGCAGACCTACAAGCTCACAACGCGTCGCATCGCGACGCGTTGCGAGCTTGTAGATCGGCTATTTTCAAATAGCGTAGGTATAGAATAGGGCTAAAGTAGTTAATGTATGTTTTGTAATATAATTTAAATCTGCAAAGTAACCAGTAACTAAAGATTTCAAATAATTGCAGTGGAGTAAAAAGTACAATATTTGCCTCTGAGATGTAGTGGAGTAGAAGTAACCCTAACAGAAAATTGGAAACACTCAAGTAAAGTAAAAAAAATCCTCAAAATTTCACTTAAGCACATTACTTGAGTAAATCTACTTAGTTACTTTACACCACTGATACTCCTGTTGCGGCCGAGCACCATGCACGGAGGTGCTGTAGCGTGACGGCATGCGCTCTGTCGATAGCTGTCATTTCCGATTATTGTATTCCAGCCGATCGATGGCTTTCGAGGGGCCGACCGTATCCTTGCCATACCCCCTGGCTCTTAATTGCGTGGGCAGGGAAAACGATTTGCTCCGACTTGTGATGTGCTTCCAACAGAATAACACATCAGACCTGTTTTCTGCAATTATAGCATCAATAAAAATGGCCCGTCCTGATTCGTCAACAGTGAGGGCAGGGGGTCTAGAGACCTGCAGCAGCTTCAGCCCCTGGTGGTCCTTCCTTTGATGCAGAGCTTTATAGTTTCCCACCGCGTCACTTAATCCATTAAAACCGGTAAAACATCTGTGTCATTTTAAATGATTTAAAGCAACTCTTCCGGGGGTCCCTTGAACAACATATTTTTGCAATGTTGGAGCACCACTGATTTAGAAGACATTTTTTAAGTCGGCCTCAGGTGGGTTAACAGAAATAGCAAGCTCATAATGGCTCACAATGTCACGCCACACTATGAGTTTATCAATCTGCATGTATTAGAGTTCCTTATAAAAAAATGAGAAATTCATGAATAAAATAAATAGGTAAATATCATGCATTTGACATTCGGGGAAACTCATGTTCGAGATATTAACAAAAAAAACATTGCCAGACCTTTAGGAACCTCTGTTGGGTAAATTGTTTATCATTTAAGACAGTGGCTTTTTACATTTGTTTTATTTCAAGGACCCCCAAGTTTGGTATGCATCGGGCTACAGACCCCCCATAACATTTGTACACTCTCAGTGTTACAGATCTGTAGCTGGGGACCCCCTGGAACCGCTTCATATCAAAGTGTTAAACAAGATCAAAAGAAATAAGCAAATTTGCAATAAGTAAAGAATAATATTACACAAATGAAAGAAAACAGAAGGTTACAGCAACAGTACACTTCCAACTAGAAAAAGTGCTCCTCGGAGCACAGGTCTCCGCCAGGTCAGGTAGGTTATTGTGGCCTCCTGGTGGCGCTATAATAGGCCAATGTGAAAAGGGTGGCATTTCTTCTTAGGCCTTTCAATGGGACACTGCATTCATGAGTTGAGGCATTTTGTTCCAAAAATGTGTTTTGCTAAATTAGACCTGCTGGTGGCGCTATAAAGGCCAATGTGAATGTGAAAAGGGGGGCATTTCTTCCTCGGCCTAGTGGGAATCTGCATACAAACTTTCACGGAAATTGCACATTGCATTCATGTTTTGAGGCATTTTGTTTAAAACTGACCAATCCTGCAAACTTTGGAAGCCACTGTAAGCCAAATAGGATGGAATATGAAATATCGGACAGATCCATCAGAATCACATGACTATGGAGATACTGTGTACCAATATGCGTGATTTTTGGACAGAATCTGAATGAATAATATCCAAAAATGTATTGTACATAAGTCGGCCTCCTGGTGGCGCTGTAAATGGCAGATGTGAAAAATGCAGTGCAGATGTTTTTCCTTGGTCTCTAGGGAGTGTGCGTGCAAAGTTTCACGCAGATCGGTGCAGTTATAGTTAAAAATGCAAATTGGCGTGTTATAGCGCCACCATGAGGCTGATTTGAAACATGTCAAGTGGCATTTCTTCCTCGGCCTAGTGAGAATGTGTGTGTGCAAGTTTATGGAAATGGCAAGCTGCGTTCATGATTTGAGGCAGTTTGTTCAAAACGGACCAATCCTGCAAACTTTGGAAGCCACTGTAAGCCAAATAGGATGGAATATGAAATATCGGGCAGATCCAGCAGAATCACATGACTATGGAGATACTGTGTACCAGTATGCGTGATTTTTGGACAGAATCTGAATGAATAATATCCAAAAATGTATTGTACATAAGTCGGCCTCATGGTGGCGCTGTAAAAGGCAGATGTGAAAAATGCAGTGCAGATGTTTTTCCGTGGCCTCTAGGGAGTGTGCGTGCAAAGTTTCACGCAGATCGGTGCAGTTATAGTTAAAAATGGAAATCGGCCTGTTATAGCACCACCATGAGGCTGATTTGAAACATTTCAAGTGGCATTTCTTCCTCGGCCTAGTGGGAATGTGCGTGTGCAATTTCATGGAAATGGCAAGCTGCGTTCATGATTTGAGGCAGTTTGTTCAAAACGGACCAATCCTGGAAACTTTGGAAGCCAACCTTAGCCAATGAGGATGGAATATGGGAAATCGGACAGATCAGGGTTGATCACATGACTATAGAGATACTGTGTACCGATTTGCATGACGTGTGGTTGAAAACTGTAGGAGTAATGGGGAAAAAGAGGTTTTGCACAAATCGGCCTCCTGGTGGCGCTATACATGGCCCATGTGAAAAATGTGGGGCAGAGGTTCTGAATTGGCATCCAGGGAGTGGGTATGCACAGTTTCGCAGCGACCGGGTCAACGGTGCCGGAGATTAGCTGGTAACACACAGACAGGACACACGCACGCACACACGGACGGACGGACGGACGGAGGGTAAAACATACTCTCTCGCCATGCCTTCGGCCTGGCGGAGACAATAAAGAAGCCGGGGTCAACTAAGAGTAAATGCCAAGGAGAAAAAAAGTGAGACTTGAGTGAAGATTTATAAGCCTCCAAGGACCCCCTGTGGGTCCCCAGACGCCCCAGGGGGTCCTTAAACCAGGTTTAAGCGTTTATGAGTTTGTGTCAAAGCCTTGAGCAGGATCAGTCTTCTGGTTAATACTGAAGAGACAGCTATGACCCCTGACTGACCTGGCTGGTGTGCATACTGGAATCACACCCAAATATCACAGTCATGTGTGAGCTTCAGCCAGTGGTCGAAAGTAACTGATGCTTTTAAAAATGACTAAACACCTACCCTTTTAACCCACCTGAAGCCGATTCTACATGTCTCCTAAATCCCAACAGTATTCTGAAAAACATATGTTTCTATATCGGTGGTGCTCAAACTTTTTCATGTCCCCAAAATGATATGTGTTTGGTCGCGGTCCCCCCATCACAAAATATTTGATTCCAGTGACCCACATAAGCAAAGATTTGAGTTAAAATGTTCAGGTTGTTCATTAATATACTCAAAGATTTGCACACATTTTCACGATTTTTCAAAAATAGCAGATCTACAAGCTCGTAGCGCGGCACTCGGTGACAGAGTGAACTTGTAGATCTGCAATTTTTGAAAAATTCTGGCACAAACATTTTTTGAGACAGGGGGTCCGCAGCCAAAAAAACATATTTTTTGGGGTCCTTGACATGAAAAAGTTTGAGAACCATTGGTATAGACGCTCGACAAAGTGGGACGCACCGCGGTGGATTCGAACCCACAACCTCCGCAATGGTGGTGGGCAGGCAGGCGCTTTACCACTATAGCGCCACCACCACCCGCCGCTTCTATCATGCCACCCTCCCTGCCAGTCGGTGCATTGTGCGGTGGGGTATAGTGCTGATGCCAGACGGGGCCAGATTGAGCTCTCTAGGCCCTGCTGAGCCGTGTCATCTCCTGTCCTACTGCGGGTGCAGGGATGGATTCTCACGCTCATGCACACACATCACATGGTTTACTGTGAGGATCCACACAAAGCCACGTCTTTTAGCTGAGTTCACCAGCTGTCATCTCCTCAACAATGCGGGGTGCCTCTCTCTCTCTCTCTGTGGTGTAAAAAAGTACTCACAAGTAAACATTTCAATACTGCAATGTAGAAATACTCTGTTACGTAAGTAAAAGTCCGGAATTCGAAGTGTACTTGAGTAAAAGTGCAAAGTATTGGTTTCAAAATGCAGAATGTCCCATTTCAAATTTTCAAATGTACACACATCTTGTGAAAATAGCAGATCTACATGCTCACAATGCGTCGCATCGCGACGCATTGCGAGCTTGTAGATCTGCTATTTTCAAATGGCTGAAATGTATGTAGGGCTGAAGTGGTTAATGTATGTTTTGTAATAATCAAAATCTACAAAGTAACTAGTAACTAAAGTTTTCAAATAATTGTAGTGGAGTAAAAGTACAATATTTGCCTCTGAGATGTAGTGGAGTAGAAGTAAAAGTACTGAAAATTGGAAATACTCGAGTATAGTAAAAAATACCTAAACATTTTATTTAAGTAGGCACACAGTAGTAAATGTACTTAGTTACTTTACACCACTGGTTAGAGAGTCAGAGAGACAGAGCCAGAGGATGTGAAAGAATGAGTCGGCTGCCGAGAGGAAATGGGAGGTGGAGTGAGGCCTTATTCATACTACTACACGCTGGTCTCTCGCACCAAAAATAGTCGATTCACAAGCTCACACAACGCGCCACAGCACGGCACGTTGTGAGCAGGTAGATCTGCTATTTTCGGTGCGAGACACGTGTACATGAATAACCAACTCGATCGCCAGAGGAAACGTTCTCATTGAACGTTTTTCAAATTCCGTGCATAGACAACTGGAAAACCCGAAAATCCGTGCATAGCCGCCTCGCATCTCCCCCATTGTGACTAAACAATTTCGGAGGCACGCAGTCTCAAGGGAATTGTCGCCACGTAAGGGACCACCGAGCGAGCTAAAGCGAGCGAGTTGCCGTCCCGAACGTTGCGACATTCCCTTGAGCCTACTCAGCGCCGTTTGAGTTATTTACCGATAGGCACAGAATCGTACATGTTGTTGTGGGGACTGCTCTGCTTCCGGGTTTTTCCGGGTTGCGACTGGTTACGCCCACCGTGGGACTCGCCGTACATATGCACAGAATTTCGGGGTTTCTAGGCGACTATGCACGGAATGACATGCACTAGATCTGTGCAATGTATACTAAATTCTCTGGCGATCAGGCTGGAATAACATAAATCAGGCGCTATAGGCGTCGGTTCATTTTGGTCCACGGGAGCCAACAGACTGCTGCGGTGTTTCACCATCTTAGGTGTGAACACCAAAGCGGGCAGTGGGCTCATTATGAGCCAAGCTGTCATTTCTGCAGGCCCATTTATTTAGCGCATAATTACTCATTAATCACAAAGTGCCTCGCCACTTTTTTGCTTTAATGACTGTTTGTGTAAAAGTGTTGGTGTGTTGGTGGTGGTCATGACGTTCCAAATATGAGTCCAAGAGGGAAGCATGCACATCTTAACACAAATTCCACAGGTGCAGGGCAAAAATACGTACAATGAAGACAATGAATTCCATTTGTACACTCTCAGAGTTAAATAAACACTAATGATGATGATACAGTGTCGATTGGGACCCCCAAGAAATGAAAATGGTTGAGTCCCTGGCATATCTTTTGAATAGGGGGTCCGTGGGCTAATATGTGTCAATTTGGGGGTCCTTGACGTGAAAAAGGTTGAAAACCACTGCTTTAATACAATATATTTATACAATATTTCTTTCACTTACGAAAACTAAATAAAAAGACTAAAACTAAGACAAAATATAAATATATTGACAATATCTTCAACAGAAAAAAACTAGACTATAATGTTAGGCAGGGACTAGTGGAGAAGAGATCCAGTAGAACTAAAAGACGAGTCATTTTATGTTTGTTTGCGCTCGGGTGTTGCGCTCTAAAAACTGCCGATCTACAAGCTCACAACGCGTCGCGCTCCGGCACGTTGTGAGCTTGTAGATCGAGACGAGTTTTGTATTCGGGATGCGTACCATCGGAGCTCGTGAACCCAGGACGAGTGTGTGTGTGCAGGGAGGGGGGGGGGGGGGGGGGGACGAAACAAAGGCATCACATTATCAGCGGGGGTCGGCCCCCATTACAAAAAAAATAATATTGCTTTTTCTCTCCAGCTCTGCATGCCCAGATAACATCGCTGCAAATAAACACATAAATAAATAAAGGCTGTAAATAACTGTTGCCCGTCATTTCTCTATCACTTTGGCCAGCGGAGTGAGACCGAAATTTTTTTGCTCTGAGAAACAGCTCTCAATTTCTCTGATAAAGAAGGGTTAAGGCCTGGAGAGAGTATTGTGGTTTGTGCTTTTAATACAAGGGTTCTCAAACTTTTTCAGCTCGAGACCCAAGAGATACATTTGGTGTCTGCAGCACGTCCCAAACTTGAAGCTATAATACGCTATGTAACTTTTAGGTTCTATCCCCATTTTCAAACATGTGTAGCAGCCCAAAACCCCCCCGGAACAAACTGTACCCAGGATTAAAGCTGGGGTATACACGAATCCACGGAGCGCTGCCCTGCGCGCAGCCATAGCTGCGGTGTCAATGGGTGCAGTACGTTAGTCCGACAGCGCATTCCTCCGACAGCGTAGCGCTCCGACGTTTCCAATACTAAACCCGAACCAAACCCGCACCCTAACCCTAACCGCACGCGGATGCCACATAGTCGGAGAAAAGGTCTGTCGGATTAACGCATGCCTCCCGGTGTCAACGCTCCGCGGACGCGACACCGCAGCAATGGCCGCCTACAGGCTGCGCGTCTGTGGATTCGTCTATATATGTAGGGCATAGCAGTGGCGGCCATTTTGTGGTGCCACGGATAGCAAACCCATATTTTTTCCCATAGAGATTTAAAACAATATTGATATAATTTATTTTAAGCCGAGAACAAGCCTGATGAATGAGACCGTAAAACACTTGATTCTATGTCAAAACATATTTGAATATTTAATGATATTATATCTAATACATTTTTTTGCGGTTATTCCAGTTTATATCCTGGGGTATAAAGCCCCAATACGTACATGCTCCTTCCGACGCCCGAAACATTTGTTTGTAAAGGCAGGTGATATAACTATGCCTTGATATCCTATATAGCATCTCTCTCTCTCTCTCTCTCTCTCTCTCTCTCTCTCTCTCTCTCTCTCTCTCTCTCTCTCGCTCTCTCACTCGCACGCACGCAGGCAGGCACACACACACACACACACACACACACACACACACACACACACACACACACACACACACACACACACACACACACACACACACACACACACACACACACAGAGACAGACAGACAGACAGACAGACAGACAGACAGACAGACAGACAGACAGACAGACACACACAAACACACAGTGCGCCACACAGCCAAAGCTGAGCACGGTGACAGGAGATGGGCTTAAATAGGATTTGCATGTGGAAATGGCAACAAGGAATGTCTATGTGCTGACTGGGGGATGACGATGATTATAATAGGTGGGTGGGGGTGACGATGCTGTGTTTGACCTTGAGAGGAGAGGAGAGGAGAGGAGAGGGGAGGAGAGGATTGGCAGGATTGGAGGGGAGATTGAAATAGATGGAGGTGAGGAGATTAGGGGAGGGAGACAATAGCAGTGGCCTGTAAACAGCAAATAGACATTAGGATGGAGCTGAAATGTGGCTCTTTGTATTGCAATCTGGATCAACCCGGAGCCCAGGCATTGTATGGCCTTCAGGGTCAAGTGCTTCAAAGCTCCTTGATTCCCCTGTTGGATATGACTCACAGTATAGGAATACATACTGAACATATTAATATCTGAAGATACATATTTATAACGCGCTACAAAGTAACACGTTACTGTGGTAGCAACGTAACTAGTTACTTTTCCCCAGATCGGTAACGCGTTGTAGTTACTGACGTTTTAATGGCCACGTGACTCGTTACTTTATGTGAAAAGAGCCGACAACTTCAGAGGATTAAAGGTTCATGATCCGACTTGTTGTTCTCTCACACTAGCCGTGTCTGTCACTTCACTCACCCCTCCCTGCACAGCTGCGGGCAGCGCGGGTAGCGGGCAGCAGGGGCCACTCAGTCGTTGTTCAAACTGTTGTTAACTCATTCACTGCCAGTCTTATTTCTGAAATATGAAAATGTATTATCCATTATGATCGATTGTCTGACCGTTTGTAAACACAAACGGTATCAGTGTGCGTCGCCCAGAGAAAGCATGTATTATATCATAAATATAATATATTATTTTAAGTAAAATAAAGTAACTAGTTACTAGTTCCTTTTATTATTCAGTAACTAGTAAAGTAACTAGTTACTTTTTGAGAGAGTAACGAACTGTAACTAGTTACTTTTTAAAAGTGACCCAACACTGGTTGTATCCTACTGACTTACCTTGGAGGATATAGAGCCTTCATCCTAATGCTCCCATGCAAAAAAGAGTGTTATTATTGTTAAATCTGAACAATACATACTTACCGTTCTTGCGCTGGTGGAAAGAAATACATGACAATGCAGTGGCAAATTTTGCACAATAACTTTCCATGATGTCATCCATATTATGCCAGAGGAGTTTGTGTTCTGTTGTACGCAAGGTTAGAGTTATTTAAATCAGTAACGGTCAGAGAGCAGAGAGCGGTGACATGGTGACACAGTGCTGCTGGCCTCCAGGCCCTGTCCTCCTAATGACAGCTCATGAAGTTAGAAACCTCTTATCTCCATATTTTTACTTTTTGTGTTTACAACCCAATTTTCTAAGTGATCCTAGGCGCTACACTCCCCCCACCAGGCTAGGGAGCCCAAGGCCGAGCTCATGCCTCCTTCAATGCATGAGAGCCAACTGACCTTCTTATATCACCTGACAGGGGGGAGTTTCCCCGGTAGGACGTACTGTAGCGCGTGGAAGGAACACGTTATTCCAACCAGTTCCCTTCCCCTCCATCAGGCTGTCATGGGGGAGGCGGTATAGCGACCAGGATTACTGCATGTTTTTGTGAGGGTATTAACTACCCTTGGACATTGGTTCTCAAAGTGAGGTCCGGGGACCCCCAGGGGTCCTTGAGGGGGTTCCAGGGGGTCCCTAGCAAAATGTGTGAATATAGCATCACAGTCATTTTAACCTATTATACTTGGGCTATTCAAAAATAGCAGATCTACAAGCTCATAGCGCGGCACTCGGTGCCGCGCTATGAGCTTGAATTTTTTTTATGAGCTTGAATTTTTGAAAAATCTTGAAGATTCGTGCAAATCTTTGAATATATTTATTTTAAAGCGAACATATTGGCAGAACATATTTTCAGATGGGGGTCCGTGGCAAAATATAGATCAATTTCGGGGTCCCTGGCATGAAAAAGTTTGAGAAGCACTGCCCTAGGAGACACGGGGGAGAACGTGCAAACTCCACACAGAGTATAGACCCTTATTTCGCCAACCCCACTTAGGCTCAAGTATAGTGTTTTTTTCCCTACTTGATCATGCTACAGCGTCACACAAAAGCGTCGAAAGTAGCAGATCCACAAGCTTGAAAAGCGGCGTGAAGCAACACGTTTTTGAGTTTGTAGATCTGCTACTTTTGCTATTTCTGAATTTGAATCCTGAAAAGTTTCTTTTTTGGGGCGGTGTAACCGCCCCCTATAAGTGAGTTTTGGACACTGACCAATCCTGCACCGTTGGCCAATAGTCTACAACCCTAACCCTTCCACAGTCAATGCAAATCTATACTTTTGCAAAGACAGCCAATCACATTACAGCTAGTGTCATCACCACTAGCTGTAATGTGATTGGCTGACTTTGCAAATTCAGGACTGTGATTGGCTAGCGAAACACATGACACATGTGCAGCCCTATGAATAGCAGTATGGTATGTTTTTTTTAAGTGAGTCATGTTGTGATGACCACACACCGCCCACTTCACACTGGGTGTGATTTTTTTGGGGACATATGAGGTTTCCACCTGACGGAGACGGCTCGTTAAAGCAAGGGGTCTAATGGGTGGTGTGGCCCTCACTGTGGATCTCTGACCTCGTGCTGATGACAGCGTCCTTGTCCAAATACAGACTGTGGATGGATTCATTTATTGTGGAAAAAACAGTCAAATACAAAGAGAGAATTTCACAATACGTACCAAATATTGAGCGGTCCAGTGGTTCGCGAGATTAGCCGCGGACAGACAGACCCCTAGGTGCCATTCCTTAACCCATTGAGACCGGGAACGCATCTGTGTCCTTTTAATATGTCTTTGGGCTATTCAAAAATAGTAGATATACAAGCTCATAGCGCGGCACCGAGTGCCGCGCTATGAGCTTGTAGATCTGCTATTTTTTTGAAAAATCTTTGTATATGTATTTATAAAGTGAACATTTTAACTCAAATCTTTGCTTCTGGGGCCGGGGTCCCTGCAACAACATTTTTTGAGATGGGGGTCCACATATAATTTTAGGGGTCCTTGACATGAAAAAAGTTTGAGAATCATTGATTATAGTTAGTTAGAAGACATTTGTAGAATCCCCAGAAGCAAAGATTTGAGTTACAAATGTTCGCTTTAAAATATTTATATATATCTAGTCAAAGATTCTCACACATTTTCATGTTTTATCAGATATATATAGATATACAAGCTCACAGCGAGCTTGTATATCTGCTATTTTTGAATAGCCCAAAGAAATCTTAAAATGACACAGATGCGTTCCCGGTCTTAATGGGTTAAAAAACTCGCAGGCTGAAAATAAATGTGGATGACATGAACCTCTGGTTTGTCTATTCTGTGACATCTGTTACGGTATTATAGCCCTCTATCCAAAAAAGAAGCCTTTTTTTACACGTCGTGATTGAGAGAAACGTCGCCGAATGAATTGACGCCGTTCAACCTGACTGACCGCAATTTCAGAGTTTGTCCTAAAAAAAGGCTATTTTTAACCTCCGCTTCAAGGCAGAGATGGTGGGTGAGTGATATGGCCTCGTTCTGCCTGTCTCCCTTCAATAGGACGTGGAGAAAATGTACCTTTATGGCAAAATGTACCTTTATAAATCTGTGCTTATTGGTGACCTTGAGCTTCTGACAGATTCTGACAAGCTCACGTTGTCTTTGTCTTGCATAATACATACATTATGTGCGTACATGCATACGTACATACATACATACATACGTACATACACATACATATGTAGCAGTACTGGCTCAGAGCCTCTGCCTGATCACCAAAATCCTAATATCTACCCTGGCCAAGGGGGAATTCCGCTTCAGGAGACTCGGGTTCGATTCCCGGGCGTTACACATGCATACATACATGCAGGAATCGGAATGTTCTCGGTTCGATCCCGGGCTCCCCCTGTGTTATTGTCGAAGTGTCCTTGAGCAATACACTGAAGCCCTAATTGCTCCCGATGAGCATGTTGGTGCCTTGCATGGTTTCCTCCGCCATGAATGGGTGAATGTAATGTACATTGTAAAGTGCTTTGGACAAAAGCACTAAATAAATGCACCATTTATTTACCATTTAGTGGGTGATTACATCGGCAGGTCTGGACCAATTTCAACCAATTATGATGACAGGCACCTGTAGATTCCATACACATAGAAAAAAAAATAGTTCTTGAATGGTTCTTTAAAAGGCTATATGGGTCCTGGAAGAATCCTCACCATCTATTATTTAGTAAGCGCGTCTGATATCTAGTCTAGAGTGGCGGGTTCAAAATCTCCGGAGAGAGAATCCACGGACTACCATTGGTTCACCGATCTGTGCGCCCGCCCCCGCGCCCCTCCTCCTCCGCCAATGTGCAGCATTGAGAGCCCTGACGTCACAACATTTGGAGCGACGCCCACTGCACTCTGGTTGGTTGGGGAAATGAAAGGTTGACTCCCACTTCCTATATGCCAGGAACGTCAACAGGCTGGTCCAGGCTCTTGTTTTTGAGCAAAACGCAAAGGAAAATAAAAGCCTGGAGATCGAGGGTACTTATTTAGTGAATGGCTCTTCATGTCCGTGGAAAACCTTTGATGCAAAGGTTCCTGAACCTTTGATGCCCCTGCTCGGGGGGGGTGAGGTGGAGTCAGAAATGTTGACTTTTCAGACTGTGGCTGAAGATGTGGAGTGAGTCTGTAGTCCTGACTGATGGATGGTCAATCCACAGCTTGGTATAGGCAGGAGGGAGACGGGTTCATGTCTCTCAGACAAAAGGTGGGCATGAATACCTGGGCTCCCACGGCTGAGGATAGCTTCTTAACGATGTGTCCACGGCCTCTCTGTGTGGCACCATGCCGTGTCCCACTAACACAGCCCTGTGTGCAGAGGACAGTCAGACACATCCAGGTCAACCTGCCCTGGATTTTAAGAAAAAGCTGGAGATTCTGGAAGTTTTGAAGAAATGCACTGAGAGAGGAGACTCATCCCCAAACCATGTCCCTAAAACCATATCCCTGCAGAGCAGAGGTTTTCAACCCTTTTCATATCAAGGTCCATTATTTATTCGGCATTTGAGCCACGGACCACCGTTTAATGAGAATGTTACTCTCAGACCCCTAATTTAGAATATTTTGTTATTGTTGGATAAGCTGTTGTCCACAATTCCATGCTGTATTGATCAAAATAACTATTCTTTAATTAAGTAATGCAGATGTTTAACAATAATTTAACTCTTGAGAGCGTAAAATGAAACCAAATGGACCCGGGTCCATTTGGTTTCATGATGGTTTTCACTCTCAAGAGTTAAAGATCTATAAGGGTCCACCTCTCCATCGTTTAGCTGGGGACCACCTGGAACCCCCTCAAGGACCACTGGTGGTCCCCGGACCACTGGTTGAATACCCCTGCTAGAGAGAGAGAGAGAGAGAGAGAGAGAGAGAGAGAGAGAGAGAGAGAGAGAGAGAGAGAGAGAGAGAGAGAGAGAGAGAGAGAGAGAGAGAGAGAGAGAGAGAGAGAGAGAGAGAGAGAGAGAGAGAGAGAGAGAGACTCAAATACAGAGGGACAGACAGACAGACAGACAGACAGACTCATTTGCGGCATGTCATTATAAGCAAATATTTAAAAAATATTCAACATTTTGGTGGTTAGATGTGGTTATAGCTGTACTATGTAACTTTTTTGGGCTGATTACAATGTTATTTGGTCCAATGTATGGTAGAGTAGCCTGTGTTAATACAATATAACTTTTGGGGTGGTTGTATTTGGTCTCACTGCCCTTCTATTTAGACATTAGATCCTGTGTCTGGTTTGATACAACTGATTGACGAGTAGTTTTGCCTGAGGGTAATAATTCTAATGTCTCCCTCGAGCGAGAGGGCAGGCTCTATTAGCTCAGTGCTTAACCCATTGAGACCTGAAGCTGATTCTGCATGTCTCCTAAACCTCAACAGTTTTCTGAAAAACGTATGTTTCTATATCAGTGGTGCTCAATCTTTTTCATGTCAAGGACCCCCAGAATCATATGTATTTGACCGCAGACCCCCATCAAAATATGTTGTCCCAGGGACCCCCCAGAAGCAAAGATATGAGTTAAAAATGTTCGCTTTAAAAATATATATATTCAAAGATTTGCACACATTTTCACGATTTCTCAAAAATAGCAGATCTACAAGCTCGTAGCGCGGCACTCGGTGCCGCGCTATGAGCTTGTATATCTGCTATTTTTGAATAGCCCAAAGTGTAAATAATGCTTTTTAGCTCAAATCTAAAAATGAGACAGTTACAGGTCTCACTCTCAATGGGTTAAAGTCTCACCACTTGTGCAAGAGACCCGGGGTTTGTGTAGGGTAGCATAAATACTGTAAAGTTTGTTGTAAGCACAGAGATAAAGAAAATGCTGAGACTGGGGGAGAGAGAGAGAGAGAGAGATGGGACAGATCAGATTGCTTAAATAAAATAAATGCCATCAGATAAACGTGTTAATGGTGCCAGAGGGGAGAGAGCAGTGCCATTGACCTTGTTTACATTTACGTGCCACTGAGCTCCGTGAGAGAAGTGGCAGAAAAGAACGAGAGGGAGAGAGCGAGGGCAAGGACGAGAAAGAAGGAAAAGAGAGAATATCGAGTATATGGGAGTATAGGAGCTGTCGGTTAACCCATTAAAACCGGGAACGCATCTGTGTAACCACTTTGACCATTATTTTATACTTTAGCTATTAAAAAATGGCATTTATACAAGTAAGAAAAATGGCAGATATACAAGCTCATAACGTGGCACCAAGTGCAGTGATATAAACTTGTAGATCTATTATTTTTGAAAAATCTAGATTTTTTTTGGCAATTTTATATATTTTTTAAAGCAATTTTCAACTCAAATATTTGCTTCTGGGGGGTCCCTGGAACAACACATTTTGAGATGGGGGGCCAAATACATATCATTTTTGGTGGTCCTTGACACGAAAAAGTTTGAGAACCACTGATATTATAGCAACATAAGTTTTGTCAAAAAAACGGGATTCAGAAGACATTTGTATAGGACCCCCAGAAGCAAAGATTTGAGTTACAAATGTTTGCTTGAAAAAATAGATATTCAAAGATTTGTGCAAATGTTCATGATTTTCCTAAAAATAGCAGATCTGCAAGCTCATGGTGCGGCACTCGGTGCCGCACCATGAGCTTGTATATCTGCTTTTTTTTTAATAGCCAAAGAAATCTTAAAATGACACAGATGCATTCCCGGTCTTAATGGGTTAAAACAGATTTGTAAAGGGCCAGTCGCCATTTACAAATCTATCAGTGGATCCAACACTGGCCTAGGATGGAGGGATTAGCCTGTGTTACTGAGGCTGCTTTTGTGCAATAGAAAGCCCCAAGGGGCGAGAGAGAGAGAGAGAGAGAGAGAGGGACCCAGAGCGACATATTCATCCAATATAAAGAAAAAACCTTTACCTCTTCCTCCCACTCCTCTATCTCTGCGTTCCTCCTATCTCGTTCTCGCCTCTATCTCCTTGCTCCCTATCCGTCTCCTGCCCTGCCGTTCCCCTTATATTCAATTCATCTTTTTGTGATTTTTCTCTCTCGTCATTTCAATCTCTTGCTCCCTTCTCTCTCTCTCTCTCTCTCTCTCTCTCTCTCTCTCTCTCTCTCTCTCTCTCTCTCTCTCTCTCTATATATATATATATATATTTATATATATATATATATATACATGTAGTCTTCAGAGATGCATCAACACCCGCAGCCTGTAGTCCTGAAATCTCCAATAGTTCCTGTGTGGTTGTGGCATCCTCATTCTCGGGTTCTGATTGGTTTGGGTCGTGGCTACATTTCCTTCGTGCTGGCCTCAGCATAATTCGAACCATCGAGGAAAAGAAGGGCAAGAACGAAATAACGTTGAAGGTGTGAGAGCACACGTGTAATGAGTAATGTCGAGTCAAATGTGTTTTATTGCACATTTCATACGACAGGTGCAGACACGATGTAAGTTATTCAAAATAAAAGACAAAATAGGCAAATATGCGACGCATTGTGAGCATTGTAGATCTGCTATTTTCAAATGGTCGAAATGTATATACAGTGTAGGGCTCAAATGGTTAATGTATGTTTTGTAATAATGATACAAATCTACAAAGTAGCAAGTAACTAAAGTTGTCAAATAATAGTAGTGGACTAAAAGTACAATATTTGTCTCTGAGATGTGATGGAATAGAAGTTAAAGTACAGAAAATTACAAATATATATATAAATATATATATTTTTCAAAACATACGTACAGTACTTATAAGTAAATGTACTTAGTTACTTTCCACCACTGCTTGTTGCGAGCCTAAGCATGCAGAGGCAGGCAGCAGCGACAGCCAATCAGGGCCTCAGACCGGCTGCGGGCGCGAGTCTCATCGTCAGGCGGAGTGATGGCAGTGCATTTTAAATCAGGGGGTTTGCGGCTCCATACATATACTGCTCATCTTTCTGGCCACCTCTCCGTCTGTGAATTCTCTGTGCGTTTTGATTCATAACCATGAGACGTTTTACTACTCGGGAGCGCGTTATACCTCTCAAATTTAATGCCGACCTCCGTATCTTTTATTTATTGGAGAGGTGAAAGCTATATGGGTGTACGGTAGCTTATAAAATGGCTTGGTGATGACAACGCATGCTGACAGGGGCTATTGGCACTTGTTTGATGTTATTTGTTTTTTAAGTGACTGATTTACGTGCCAGGGTCCCCTCTCAACCCCCCATTACATGGAACCCTTTGCTGTTCCATCTTACATTCAACTGACATCATGTAATGGTTGTTGAAATCGGTACGGTTGGAGAGCCACAGGGGGCCCTAAATGAAAGGATATTAGGCGGCCGAGGATTAAGGTGATTTAGCACAGGGGTCTTCAACGTTTTTCAGGCCAAGGACCCCTTAGCTGAGAGAGAGAGAGAGAGACATGGACCCCCCACTACATGTTGTATAAGATTGTGTTGCAGATTAAACCTTTTCATAGATTACATAGACAGCTTCATAGACTTGTTTGACACCACTATCATCATGTTACGTAAATTAAAGCGTGTTTTCAGACATTTAACCACTTAAACCTTCAATACTTAGTAACTTGACCTTTTGGCTCTGTACTTCACCTTTGACTCTGTACTACTCACAATGTGACGTGTTGTGAGCTTGTAGATCGGCTATTTTCGGCGAACGTTCCCCTGAGAATAGGGATGCTAGGTTCCAAGTGGTTAATGTAAAAAATACAAAATACATAAAAAAAGTTCCTATCACACAAACATTTGGTGGTCCCCAGTAGTAACTCTGAGGACCCGCTGTTGGAGACGTGGATCTCTCATTTACTGGAAGTCAGACCAATTTACACAATGAGGAATGATTTAGAATGAATATTCTCATTCCAGAGGATTGCCTATTATCTCTGCAGCCAGACAAACAGACTGGCGCGCCGTTATGTTCTAAATTATGTCTATGACAATAGAAATAGAGAAAGTCTGTTTGCTAAAGCATTTAACCCTTTAAGACCGGGAACGCAATCTGTGTAATTTTAAGATTTCTTTGGCCATTCAAAAATAGCAGATATACAAGCCCATAGCGCGGCACCGAGTGCCGCGCTATGAGCTTGTAGATCTGCTATTTTTTTTTAATCGTGAAAATGTGTGCAAATATTTGAATATATATATTTTTTGGGGAAAATCTTTGACTCAAATCTTTGCTTCTGGGGGGTCCCTATTACAAAATATGTTGAGATGGGGGTCCACGGCCAAATAAATATAATTTTGGGGGTCCTTGACATGACCAATTTTGAGAACCACTGATATAGGAAAAAATAGGAGTTAGAAGACAGTTAGAATCCCCAGAAGCAAAGATTTGAGTTACAAATGTTTGCCTTGAAAATGTATATACATTCGAAGATTTGCACAAATTCTCACATTTTTTTCCAAAAAATAGCAGATCTACAAGCTCATAGCGCGGCACTCGGTGCCGCGCTATGACCTTGTATATCTGCTATTTTTGAATAGTCAAAGAAATCTTAAAATGACACAGATGCGTTCCCGGTCTTAAAGGGTTAAATTGTGAATGGTTTTTCCAACAGCGTTCTGTGTTAGTGAAACGGCCGCATCCCTTGGATTGCTCCACAGAGGAGCTTCTACAAATGAATATTTTACACACGGCTCAACGCGTCGGAGCGGCATCGACCCCGCGGTGCCGACGTGCTGTTTAAACGTCCACATAAAGCGTCAGCGACAGCCCTGTTAACATACAAACCTCTGTGATGAACTACATGCTGAGAGATGAGGTGAGGTGAGGGGGGAAAGGGAGGGGTTGCTGAGAGGAACAATTGGAAAAAATAAATAGTAAAAAAGAGAAATATGACACAAGTCATATTATACCAGGTTGCAGATACCGAACACAGTATTGCAGGTCGTCCTTAGATCCCATATTCTGAGAGGGCATTGAACCCTCATTGGCTAAATGACCAGCCAATGAGGAAAAAGTCACGCAAAAAGGACCAGCCAATGGGGAAAAAGTGACCACTAGCGAGTGTAGATATAGACCAGGTTTGGCAACCTGGTAAAAAAGGAAAAGGAAGAAAAGGATTGAGAAATAAAAAAGCAATAGGAATAAGGGCACGGTCACACTTAAACTATGGCTGCCAGCTGATAAACTTGGGTCGTGCGTGGCCGACTGTTTTTTTGCAGCCGGCGCATTCTAAAAAAAACTGAGTAGCTTGCAGCACCATTCTGCCCCAATAACCGGTGACACACCTGTCACTCACTTTCAGGACCCTCCCTGTAGCCCGCAGCTGCTCAAGCACCATGTCGCTTCCTGAGTCTTGGGACGGTCCGCCTTCGTCTCACCCGATTAGACAGAGGACAGAGGGGGGGGGGGGCAGTATCTGTCTCAAGCATTTATCTGCTTCAAATAGACGTATATAATGCATAAACGCAAGGTGCGCGCGACAAACGGAAAGATGCCCAAGACCGTCAAACCACGCCATTCCCATTGAAAAGCATTGGCAGAATCCACCCTCATGGGTAGAATGACAGTGGGGTGTGACCGTGCCCTAAAAGGAGAAAACGGAAAAGGAAAAAAGGAGAAAGAAAAAAGCAGATTTAAAGATCTTCTGGAAAGAACTGTGTTACATGTTGAGATTAACCGCTTGAACTTTGGCAAAAAAAGAAGCAGATCTACAAGCTCAAAATGTGTCGGCTAACTTTTAAGAGATTTGGTGTAGATGGGGGGAAAAAGCGCTCCCAGTACAGTTGTAACTCAAGTCTGGTTCTCTAAGACAGGGTTTAAGGTGGTCAACCACATTCACCTTAGCATCCCTATCCTGGGCATGCCATAATATGCAAATATTTGGCCAAAATAGCCAAACATTTGGTGAAAATAGAATCAGAAGTAAAACTGAATAAAAATAGCAGAGCTCACAATGCTAGCCTGGTAAACCATCCAGGTATTGTGAGTTCACATTATCATGTGTCTTCTGCAGAGCGGTCTGGCCCTGGAGCGGGATGGTTTACCAGGCTGCTATTTCCCCTGCTTTCGCCTATCAAAGTATAATAGGTTTTCGGTGGTTAAACTTCTAAAATAAGGCCTTGGCCACATACAGCCCGGTTCACGTTCAACAAGCCTCCATGATGAACGACATGGTGAGAAATTAGGCGAGAGGGCGCGAAGAGGAGGGTGTCTGGCTAAAGAAAGGGGAAGAAGAAGAAGAAGGAGGTGAAACACGGTGAAAGATCTTGAGGAGGGATCTGTATTGTGTGTTAATCCATTCAATCCGGGAACGTATCTGTGTCATTTTAAGATGTCTTTGGCTATTCAAAAATAGTAGATCTACAAGCTCATAGCGTGGCACTCGCTGTGAGCTTGTAGATCTGCTATCTTTGAAAAATCTTGAAAATGTGTGCAAATCTTTGAATAAATATATTTTTAAAGCGAACATTTGCAATTCATTCAATATTGTTATCGCTTGAAAAAAAAGTATATTCAAAGATTTGCACAAAATTTGTTCTCGATTTTTCGAAAATAGCAGATCTACAAGCTCATGGCGCGGCACTCGGTGCCGCGCCATGAGCTTGTATATCTGCTATTTTTGAATAGCCCAAAGAAATCTTAAAATGACACACAGATGCGTTCCCCGGATCGAATGGGTTAAGATTAAGCCTGGGGCGCAATCAATGTTCAAGGACAGAGGAGGCTTTTAGTGATGAAGGTGTCACAAAGAGTCACGGTGGAGATATAGTGATTCCAACCCCGCGAGCTGCAAGGCAGACAATGGAGCAAAAAACACACCATACAGTATTTAGCCGGAGGGAGCCGAGCCAGACCTTGGAGGGAGCAATGATCAATCTTCTTCCCTCGCCAACGGCTAAGAAAGGCACGCACGCACAGACACACACACACACACACACACACACACACGCACAGCGCAAAACCGACCTGACCCGCCGTATTTGAGTGAAACAAAAGGAGATAGTTTTTCTTCCAACTGGCTCTCTGATAAAACACCCCAACACACCACAAATGCCGTTTTCAGGGCTATCGAGCTGAGGCCGCTTGTGATTTAAAGAGGCACCGGTAAAAAAAAAAGGGTAAATGGAGAGTTTAGAGAGCTTTTTTTGCTGTTGGTATATTTACTGAGTCTGATACTCGGTGAAGTGTAGTGCCAGACTGCAGGGCCATTGTCTCCAGGGAGGCTGGTGGATATTGAGTTTTGTTTGTGTTTTTTTCCTGCTTTTGAAACGTTGACAATAGTAGTAGTAGTGCAGATTTCAGCTGGAGACCCAAAAGTTACATTTGATGTCTCCCCCCCGTGGCCCAAACTGACAAAAATACATCATAAAGCACTATTTCAAAAGTAGTCATAACAGCGGATCTGTAAGTTCACAATGTGTCGTGAGGTGGCGCGTTGTGAACTTATAGATTCGCTATTTTTACGATTTCGTTTTCATTTTAATTTGTTTTGCTTTTAGTTTTTGAAAATGTATTTTCTTATAAAATGTGTTCTAATGTTTGATATTTTTTTCAGAAACATTTATTCATGTATTATGTACGTATGTGTTTGTTATTTTTTTCTTTTGTATTTTCTTATATGAAAATCTTTTCAAATAATACAAATTAGATGACACTGACAGGTGAGTGGGTGTTCTCGTGTGTCTGTCACACTCAAATGCCACGGCACAGTAAATGATAGACATGGTTATAATACTAGAGGCCCTAAGCTGTCACTTTACCTTAACTCTGCCCAGAACCACTGCACTTAAGAAAACTGTCATGTACAGAGCCAATGCATACCCCCCCCACACACACACACACACACACACACACACACACACACACACACACACACACACACACACACACACACACACACACACACACACACACACACACACACACACACACACACACACACATTTGACTTTAACTGGAAATGCATGTGGTTTCAAAAACAGACTTAAGGAAGCAATGATCAAAAAGTGGATTCGATACTATGACCATGATACTGACATGATACTGACATGATACTGATATGATACTGATCATGTCACTGACGTGATACTGACCATAATACTGACCATGATACTAACCATGATACCGACCATGATACTGACATGATACTGACCATGATACTGACATGATACTGACCATGATACTGACCATGATACTGACATGATAAATGTCTTCACATGTCTTCACATGTCTTCTGATCTACAAGCTCACAAGGTGCCACAACGTGCCACAACGTGCCACAACGTGGCGCGTTGTGGTAGATTTGCTATGGTTGGCTAAATTCCCCGCAGAATACTATATGGATGCTGGGGATCAAGTGGTTAAAAGTCAAGTTAAGTACACGGGTTCCCTGCATTTTATCTGTCCAAACAACACGAGGACCAACTCTTGACCCCTCTGACGTCAAGAGCTGCAGACCACATCTCTCTGTCCATCTCTCACAGAATAACCTTTTGGTTAACAATCCCATTCAAGTGGAACACTCCACCCAAACAGCACTCCTCACGCAGAGCAGACACTCCATGCTGCCCTACAGGCTGCCTCCCACTCCTCAATCCTACTGTTTGATATTATCAGTGGTGAACAGTAGAAAAGTACATATATATATATTTTTGTACAAGTACATTGTTTTTTTTTGTTTTTTTTTTCACTTCACTGCATGTTGGGAAACAGTGTTGATTTTGACAACAGATTTTGATTTACTTTTAGTCATAGTCTTTTGAATAAAATTCCATTTAGTTATAGTCATATTTTAGTCATCTGAAATGTTTCAGTTTTTGTCTAGTTTTAGTCGACTAAATATCATAAGATTATAGTCGACTAAATCTACAGTTGATTTAGTCAACTAAAATGTATGTTGGTGGTGCCTTCATGGCGTCGTAATGGTTGATTTTACACTTGGTTGCATGCTGAAAATAGCCAATCTACAAGCTCACAACGCGTCGCAGCGCGACGCGTTGTGAGCTTGTAGATCTGCTATTTTTAGAGTGCAGCACCCGAGCGCAAGCAAATATAAAATGACTTGTCTTTTAGTTCTACTGGATCTCTTCTCCATTAGTCCCTCCCTAACCTTTTAGTCTAGTTTTTATTTGTTGACGAAATTGTCAATATATTTAGTCTTAGTTTTAGTCATCGTAGCTTAGTTTTTATTTAGTTTTTTGGTAGTTTTTGTCAGTGAAAAAAGGTAGTCGACGAACATTTCTCGTCATAGTTTTAGTTGACGAAATCAACACTGTTGGGAAACATTAATATTCCACTCAGGATTAGCTGCCCACCACTACGGAGGTTGTGGGTTCGAATCCACCGGTGGTGCATCCGGCTTTGTCACGATCTATGATTTCCCTTTAGGAATTACACAAAAAGAAATAATGCCGTGACAAAGCGGTAGTGGCAGTGATGTCAGGACTTTGGTATTCTATAGTTGTTCACTCTAACAGAGATGCTGTCCTTGAATGGTCATATTCTATGTTCAGGCATGGTACACTTATAGACAACATCAATGGCATTGCTGAACCAGCCAGAAAGAGAATAGTGAAGTGGAAAATAGACCTTGGAACAGTTGTTGACTCGATCCTGTGAAGTTAAACACTCTCCGGTCCAAACACAATTGGAATATAAATGCATTAGAACTACAACAGACATTCTATAACAATGTCAAAAACATTTTAATTTTTTACTTTTGACTCCACTACATTTATAGGAAGGGACCCACAAGACCCATACTTACGAATATTTGTATGAATTAACCACTTAAGCCTTGATGTGACATGTTGAGTTTTTATTTTATTTTTTAGAATGTTAAAATTCCAATTCAATATCAGCATTTTAATGAGATTAAAAAGAAAATGCACTTTGTAATTTGCACTTTTGAATACTTTAACTCAAGTACAATATTAACTGAGAACCCTTCCCCTGTAATTGAGTAATATTTGACCAGGAGTATCTCTGCCTTGACTCAAGTCCAGAGGGTTGAGTACTTTGTCCACCACTGGATATAATCAACCACTAATGGCTTCTCCTGGACACCCTTTCTGCACGCCACTCAAGTGGATCTCCTCCCACTTGACCGATTGGATGTACCAGGGTCACTCCCATTCCCTGTGTATCCTCTTGACCCGGAGTCCCCCAGGGGTCAGTGATCGGTCACCTCCTTGTCTTCCCCTTCACACCGTACAGTATACAGAATATACCATGGCCCTGTCATCATCTCTGCTCACAAGTTGTAGCAGTGCTTCACAAATGACACTAAACTTTGTCTCTTTTTTTCCCCCTTCCCTCGAAAGAGCTGGCTGAATATAGCAGCTGGATTTAACCATCATCCGTTCGTCACTTCGCACTTGCTATTTTACTTACTTACTCTATTACAGTCCATGGTTCTCCAACCTTTTCGTGTCAAGGACCCCCAAATTGATATTATATCTGGTTGTGGACCCCCATCTGAAAAAGGTTTTGTGCCAGGGACCCCCAGAAGAGAAGATTTGTGTTAAAACAATTCTAAATTAAATCAAAATGTTCCAAACTTTTTCAACATTTTTCAAATATTTAAAAAAATAGCAGATGTACAAGGAAGTGACACGCTGTGAGCTTGTAGAACTGCTGATTTTGAATAGCCAACATATAAATGGATAAAGCATTTAAAATGATTGTGATGCTATATTTTACTTTTGCCTGGGACCACCTCAAGGACCCCTGGGGGTCCCCGGACCCCACTTTGAGAACCAATGCTCCAGCATGTGTCAGGATCTGTCTCCTTGCATGTTGTTTTGTAGTGGCATTTTAATTGTTTCCTGTTCTCTGTGTTGTACTTAGGATTTACTGTACTGTTGTGGTCATTTTATTTTGTAGTAATTTGTTTTTCCTGTTTTCTTTTTGGTCCTGTTACCTGTGTTGTCTCATTACCTTTAGATTAGTGAAGTTCTCCATGCACCTGTGTCCTGTTAGACTCTTAGCCAATCGTGTGTTAATTGTCCATCGAGGTCGCCTGTGCCTCGTTTGTCCCTGTGTCTATTTAAACCCCCCCGTGTTTCCTGTCCACTGTTGTCATATGTTGTCGCTTCGACAGTAAGTAAGTCATTGGTTCGGGATCCCCAGTATTCATCTTATAGTGCTTTGACAGTGTTAGTTCCTAGTACTGTCTGTGTCGGGTGCAGTACGTTAGTCTGACAGCGCATTCCTCCGACAGCGCAGCGCTCCGACGTTTCAATACTAAACCCGAACCAAACCCGCACCCTAACCCTAACCGCACGCGGATGCCACATAGTCGGAGAAAAGGTCTGTCGGATTAGCGCATGCCTCCCGTATGTGTCCTCGCTAAAACCTCTTGAAGTTGGACTGTTCTGCCTCTGTCTCTTTTGTCCTGCAATTGGGTCCTATACCTTCTCCTGACTCCATCACATCCATGACAGTATGTCGAAAATAGTTTTAATGTATCAACTATGTATTTATAAAAGACACTCAGTTACACTCTCACATTTGCACTCAAAGCACCACAACGGAAATAAGCTGTCATGATGTTTTAGTTGTGTGTTTTAAACTTTTGACCAGTGTATTGTTTTGACTAAGAGTACAAGACTAAGACTAAAAATATTGTTATATTTAGTTGATTAAGACCAGACTAAGACTAAACAATTTCAGATAACTAAAATAAGCCTAAAACTAAATTATGTCTTATTCAAAAGTTCTAAATCAGAATTTTCTGTAAAAAATAACACTGCTTTTGACAGACATGTCCAAATATATGTTGTCAATGTATACCTACTGTATGTATTTGTGTCTAAATCAATCAAAACTCTCTGCCACGCAGGTCGAGGAGGGCATCTCTATACTCTGCCTGTCTGGCTGACATCTCACAGTATAGATGTCTTCCCACCACCTCAAGCTCAACGCGGCAGGATGCAGGGTCTTTCTATTACCATGGACAACACTCTGGTGGACCCCCTGCCTGCTCAGACCACCATGCAGGAGCCTGGGAGTGGTCCTGGATAGACGGCTGTCCTTCAAGGTACGGTAGGGGCCAACAGACCAATCAGAGCGTACTGTATGTCATTGTTTTTTTTTATATTTACATTTTATTCCACATTGTTGCAGTGATACATCACATGACTATATATTATGAATGCATAGTACATAACATCGCATAATTACAATTACTGGCAGGTTTACCAGCAGTTTCAAGGTCTGTATGTATGTCATTGTTGTCGAGCAGCAACAATATACAGTATCATTGCTGTACCTTGTATCTCCATATTAGAACTTTTTATTTTTTTTGTTTTGTTTTGTTTTCCTACTTTGTCATACTACAGTCACACCAACTAGCTCTCCTCAGTTAGAGTTCAGTAAGGTAGCAACTTATTTTCAATCAATTACACACAACATGAATTCATGGAGATGTTTTTGTCGCATTTCTGAGCCAATAATTCGATGGCCGGGCCAACAATAGCCAATCTACAAGCTCAAGATCCGGCAAATCTGCTATTTTTGGTGAATGTTTTCCCCCAGAATGGGCATGCCTGGTGTTCAAATGGTTAATTATGCCTCAGATATATGCTCTGAAAGTGTGAGGGGAAAAAACAACAACAAAAACATATTTCATTGCAGGTGGTCTTTAAGAGGGAAAACAACAAGACACCTCGGCTTAATTATTCATAGAATAAGCAAAACAACTCATCTAAATGTACAACTTAAATGGAAATGGAGTGTGAGTGTCAAGCTCCACTTTAGTGAATTATTCTTGCATAAAGGTGGATTTTCAATATGAGCTACTTCTACTGCATCATACTGACATAATTGATAACTTTGTGTCCACCAAGTTTTCAAAAGCCATAATAAATGTTTATAGCAAACATCAATTAACGAATATAATGAAAAAAAGCTATTTTGATCGTTCTAATGTAGGATGCAACAACCGCATTGAACCTAGACACGTCCCTGCATGCCCCAGACAGACTCGAGCGTGCCTCCAACTGTTTTGTTTTCTTTTACTTTTTGTATATCATAATTCTCAGTTGACATCATTGTAAATGAGGGCCAGCCTTTTTATCAGGTTTTAAATAAAGGCATTATATTTGATTAGCACCAGTGAATTAGTTTCGTGTTCTGGCATTTCAACCCTTTTAGCCGCGGCGTGCTTGACGGCGTACCGCCGCAATTAACAACCACAAAGAGCCGGAGACGCAATTACGTTTCTTCACTTTAGATAAAAATGTTTGACTGTCATACTCTCTCTGTCTGTCTACAACAAAGCCTTATTTCTAAATCACTTTACCATGCGTCGCGAGTCCAATCACAAAGATGAAAAAAAAGTCCATTCACCCACAGGGGGATTTAATAAGGAAAACAACAAAAAGATGCAGCCGGTAAATCTAATTGTTGTTTCATTGAAATGAAGCACCCGCCGTCCTTAGGGGTTTTGGCCGTTTATCAAAGGTATCATACTCAATTTATAGCCTGTTGTAGAAAATGGCAGATCTACAAGCTCACAACGTGTCGCTTTGCGACACGTTGAGAGCTTGTAGATCTGCCGTTTTCGCCACACAACGCCGTATACGGCGAAGCCTAAGCCAGGTTTAATGAGCTCAGGCCAGACGGTTATTGTCTGTTTGCCTAATGTTCCTATGTAGGACACGAAAACAAAACAAAACCTCCTAAGAAAAAAAGAAGATAGCTCACACTTGTGTTCAGTCTGAAATGAAATGGGCCGTTTTCTAAATGTTTTTGCTTGGTCTCTTATACGAGCAAATGAGACAATTTCCCTCCGTGTAATTTCTATCATAAGAAAAAAAAAAAGGGGGGCGGGGGGGGCTGAATAATCCTACTCAGACTTGAAAGCGTAAAACTGGGCGGGCAAGAGTGATAATGTGCGAAACGTTTGCGTAACAAGGTTTCAGTCCTCCGAACATGTTCTCCCCCCCTCTCTCTGTCTGCTTGTCTGTCTGTCTGTCTGTCTGTCTTTCTGTCCATCTCTCTCTCTTTCTCTCTCTCTGTCTCTCTGTCTCTGTCTCTGTCTGTCTGTCTGTCTGTCTGTCTGTCTGTCTGTCTGTCTGTCTGTCTGTCTGTCTGTCTGTCTGTCTTTCTGTCCGTCTCTCTCTCTTTCTCTCTGTCTGTCTGTCTGTCTGTCTGTCTGTCTGTCTGTCTGTCTGTCTGTCTGTCTGTCTGTCTGTCTGTCTGTCTGTCCATCTCTCTGTCTGTCTGTCTGTCTGTCTGTCTGTCTGTCTGTCTGTCTGTCTGTCTGTCTGTCTGTCTGTCTGTCTGTCTTTCTGTCCGTCTCTCTCTTTCTGTCTGTCTGTCTGTCTGTCTGTCTGTCTGTCCATCTCTCTGTCCGTCTGTCTGTCTGTCTGTCTGTCTGTCTCTCTGTCTGTCTGTCTGTCTGTCTGTCTGTCTGTCTGTCTGTCTGTCTGTCTGTCTGTCTGTCCGTCCGTCCGTCCGTCCGTCCGTCCGTCCGTCTCTCTCTTTCTCTGTGTGTCCTGTCTGTCTTCTTGTCCGCCTGTCTTCATGTCTGTCAGCCTGTCTGTCCGTCCGTCTCTCTCTCTCTCCCCCTCCCTCCCTCCCTCCTCCCTTCCTCCCTGACTCTCTCCATATCCCCTTCTTACTCTACTCTGATCATGTTTAATTCTCCACCTGCTCTCCCTAGATTAACGTCCCTGGTGTTGTAATCCCATTAAGGACCCCGGGCGTTTCCGCCTGCTGCTCATTACTCCTCCAACACTCCTCCCGCCGCCGGCGGCGGCGAGTCTGGAGGTGAGTCTGTGCCGCCAGGCCAGGCCGGTGCCCCGTGTGAGGCCTCCCTCCGTCTGTCTGTCTGGCCCGCACAGCACAGCACACCCACCAGGCTCTATCAGCCATCCACCAAACACCTTGACCTCTGTTAGTTCTCGGTCCTCTGTTGGTTCTCTGTCGTGTCTCGGAGAAGGAAAGAAAAGTTTCTCCTCTCTGATCGGCGTGAGGGAGGGCTTTGTTGTGCAGTGGCGTGCACAGACATTTTGAGGGGCAGGTGCTCAAGTAAATTATACTTTTTTGTGTTTACTTGGTCTGCTCTTTTTTCCCTCTACACCTACAGATGTGCCATTTCAAAACTTCAAATGTCCTGCCATCGCCAAGACAGTACATTTTCAGGGGATTCCCAGGGCAATAAGAGAGACAAAGAAGGGCATTTAAAATGCTGAATTATTTTAATGATCACTGCTTTTATGATGCTAATTAATTTGAGCAACTGGTCAAGGACCTCTTCAAATCACCTTTCGCCTCATAATGAGTCTGACACCTTCTTCAACAGTTCTCATGTATATGGGTGTCTGTTGAAGGGAAAAACGGGGGTGTGTAGTGACAACTTCTTTTCAGGGGCAAAACAGTGCATTTTTAAGGGCAGAAAAGGGAGGAAAAAATGCATTTTCAGGGCACTTTCAGGGAAAGAACAGTAACGTGTGAAGTTTTGAAGTGGCACATCTGTATACCTCTTTGCCAAAAATAGCCGATCTACAAGCCCACAACGCCTCGCAGTGCGAGGCGTTGTGGGCAGTGCGAGGCGTTGTGGGCTTGTAGATCTGCTATTTTTGGCTAAAGTTCTCCTCAGAAAAGGGATGCTAGGTTTCGAGTGGTTATGGTAAAAAGAAAAATCATCATATCACATAAAGATTTGGCGGACCCCCTGTAGTAACTCTGAGGACCCCCTAGGGGTCCCGGACCCCCTGTTGAAGACCCCTGCTGTAAACTGACTTTTTTCAAAAGGGCACTTCTGGTCAAGAGGGCAAAGGGCAGGTGCTCTAGCACCACCTAGAGTCTATCTGTGCACGTCCCTGTTGTTGTGTGTGTGTGTGTGTGTGTGGGGGGGGTAATATCAATTATCAGTATATATCGTTGTTGTCGGGCAGAAAACACTCAAAAGTATCAAAAGTAGCATATTTACAAGCTGACCTTTGATGGATTTGACCTTTGAGACATATAAATAAGCCAATGTGTCCAAAAAAAGTAATGTTTTTGTATCCGTACTTCACTTTAGTATTTTATTCTTTTTTAACATATGACTTTTGCTACACTACATTTCCTAAAAAAGATGAGCTGGGCGAGTGGGCGAGTTCGCTCACCGCATGACTTAAACAGAACAGGTGTATCTAGCAGAAAATCCATGACTTCCACAGAACGTGGGAATCCGTGTCAAGATGTACAGTAGAGTTTTCAGGCCAACCCCCTCAAACTTGGGCTTGTTCTAAAGCAGGCCTGTTAGTGTTGTAGTGTTGTCTTATAACCACTTGAACCCCAGCATGACTATTCTGGCTATCCCAACAAGCTCACCACAAGCTTGTAGATCTGCTATTTTAGGCGAAGAGATTTGGTGGCAACTGGAAAAAAGCGGTGACAAGTACAGTTGTAACTCAAGTCCGAGTTTCACGGAGACTAGAGGGTGTCTTTTAGGAAAAAGTGACATGACTGGTGTCTGTCATGTTAATGCCATTTAATTGTCCTCAGGGCAATGCATTGTGTCTTTAGACTTTATACATAGCGACGAAAACAAACGCAGCTAGCTATCACTTGCCCACACTTTTGAAATTGCTATGGTGGACAAAGTACTCAAACTCGAGTACTTGATTCACTGTATAGAAATGCAGTGACCAAACTCCTCTTGAACAAAATTAAGGAACACAGGGGTAGCTTTAGGTAAGCACTTTACATGTAGTATTAGTACATATATGGATGGGCATTAAACGTGGAATACCAGTGGCTATCCAGGGGTGGTGTAAACAAATGCTTTAGGTTAAAGGAGTAGTTCACCCTAAATTGAGGACTCCGCTGGTCATCATCATTATTGACGGTCTTTAAATTGAGGACTCCGCTGGTCATCATCATTATTCACTCAGGAATGCGACAAAAACAAAAACAAAAATCCATGAATTCAAGTCTTCTTGGGGTGTGTAGCAAACAAGTCATTTTGAGGGAACTACTCCTGTAAGCCCCATGTACATGTACGGTGGAATTTTGAAACTCACCGGCTGGCGTTGTGCTGTTGAGAATGAGAAACTAACATCTAGAGGAAGATGACGAAGCATTGATATGATCAACCAGAGACCTCCTGTCCCCGTCACAGATGTGTGATTGAATCAGTCCCACAATATGGCTCCAGAAGGCAAGCTGAACACACAGGGACCGGGTTGGGGGGGGGGGGGGGGGGGGGTTGTAAGGGACCGTACATTCTGGGACCGCTCAAGGACACTTTCCTCTCACAGAACCGAAAAACGCAGTGAAGACAGATAAAGACAACCCCCCCCTCCACAACTTTAACCCTTTAAGACCGGCAACGCGTCAGTGTCATTTATTGTATTTTATTTGGGCTATTCGAGTGCTGCGCTATGAGCTTGTAGATCTGCTATTTTTGAAAAGAAATTGTGAAAATGTGTACAAATCTTTGAATACTGTAAGTACATTTTTAACTCAAATCGTTGCTTCTGGGGGTCCCTGGAACAAAATATTTTGAGATGGCAGGGGGTGTCTTGAGAACCACTGATATAGAAGCATATAAGTTTTTCAAAAAACTGTAGCATTTAGAAGACATTTGTAGAATCCCCCAGAAGCAATAAGATTTGAGGTACACATGTTCGCTTTAAAAAATACATAATGTTCAAAGATTTGGACACATTTTCAAGATTTTTCCAAAAATAGAAGATCTGCAAGCTCATAGCGCGGCACTCGGTGCCGCGCTATGAGCTTGTATATCTGCTATTTTTGAATAGCCCAAAGAAATCAAAAAATATACTTTCCCGGTATGAATGGCTTAATAAGCTCCCTTTCCCCATTGTGTAACACTATAATCAGTTATCAGCACTGTGTTTCCCTCTCTCCCCTAATGGCTGACTGTCATCTCCCGCTATCTCCCCCATATATCTGTCTATCGCGTCTCTGGAGGTTTATTTTCCTTATTTTATTTCACCCCCTCCCTCCTCCTGCTTCGCCATGCCCGCTACAAATGTATTGTGTGTACACGGACAAAGATACATGATAGAAACTTATCTGGTAGAGCGTGTGTGGGGGAGTGAGACCAGAGATTCTATCATACATACGCCTCAAATGGGCTTTGTGCGCGACGCGCGGGGGTCATGCTAGCGCCCGCGCAGCGACATTATATTGGCTCAATATTATCTGTTAGCCGGAGAAGCCTTTTACATCCCTCTCAGCGTAAACGCAATACATCTTTTTTCATTTTTTTCCTCCTCTTTTATTTCATATTCTCCGTGCCTGTGCTGTATAGAGAGTGTTCTCTCTGATCATGACAGATAAAGCGTTGCCAGAATAAAGTTAGCGCCACACACACACACACACTGTTCTGTTCCGCCTCGCCATGGCCTGTGATTCCTTTAGGGACACGAGGGCGGAGCAGCGGATAGCCCGGCGGGCACACATGTGCACACACACACACACACACACACACACACACATACACACACACACACACACACACACACACACACACACACACACACACGGACACATATTTGTATTACTATACTTGTGAGGACATAGAAAAACTTGTAACCCTAATCGTGAAGCCTGAGTTATAGTCAGTTGAGTGCCAGCCAGCGTCGTCATATGACTCCTGTTCTGGCCTCTCTCTCCGTTGGCTCCCGGTCCGTTTTGGAATGGATTTTAAGGTGTTAATGTTTGCTTTTAAAGCGCAAAATGGGCTTGCCCCCTCACAGACCTTATAGAGGATTCCACTCCACTCAGACAGACCCCTAATAAGGTCTAGTCTCACGTTACCAGACTGTTGCCTCCCACAATTTTCCGGCATACAGTCTGGGACTCGGAAGCTCTGATCATGATTAGAATATAAACCGGATGTGGAGCCTCCTCCCCACTTCCGTTTCGTCTTTACAGTCACGCAAATTTATCCTAATATAAATACAAATCATCTAAGTATACATAGCTTGCTGCTTACCAGAAATGGAAATTAAAAAGTAAAGTGTAAAGATATCATGAACGGAAGTGCCATTTTCCTCTCTCGGATTTTGGGAGTTGTAGTTCCAGACTCTATATATAGCATTCAGAGATTGTGGAATAGTTGTCTGGCTACGCAAGACTACCTAAGGTCAGTTGACCCGCTGCTACCGGTTGAGCTCACGACCAAAGAAAAAGGACTAGAGGTGATCAAGCCTTTGCCGCGGCTGCCCCGAGGCTCTGGAATAATAGCCTTCCATTTAGTATTAGAAACAATGTCTATTTCTCACATTACGCTATACTTGTGGGGATAAGCTGGCCCTGAGATATGCAGAGATATGCAGAGTGCACTTACGCACGCACGCACGCACGCACGCACGCACGCACGCACGCACGCACGCACGCACGCACGCACGCACGCACGCACACTGATATGCAGACATCATTGTAGGCTCTGAAATGCAATGATCCGGGCTCATGGGAGTGAGGCACCCTGGGAGAATGAGTCTCCTCTTTCAGCTCCATGTGATTTATGTTGGCCCGGGAGTGTGGCGAGCGCTGACATTCTCACATCTCCCCGCCCACCACGCTCTCTCTCTAGGTGGGGGGCGGGGGCTCGACCGGCGCTCACCTTAAAGCCCTCTAGCCGCTGTCCGTCCTGTGGCGAAGTACTCAGAGGTAAAAGTAGCTATACCACAACATAAAAATACTCTGTTACAAGCACAAGGGCTGCCCTGAAAATACCAGATCTACAAGCTCACATAACTTTTTTCTTTCAAAAATAGCAGATGTACGAGCTTGTAGATCAGCTCTTTTTCAAATGGCCGAGGTAAAAAATAGGGTTTTGAAATCTGCAAAGTCATAAAGCTGTCAGACAATTGTAGTGGAGTAAAATATTTGCCTGTGTAGTGTACAGTACATACTGAAAACAGCACAGTACCTTACTAAGTAAATGAACTTAGTTATGCTAAGTTCATTTACTTAGTAAAGTGGGGGGGGGGTGCTCTCTTTGGGTCGTAATGGGGACGCCACTGGAAGCAGGGGCGTCCCTATAGGACCGTCAGCCACAGGGGGGGAGCGGACTCCCACTGTCTGGGCCAGCCCGGACCACTCCTTTTACCAAGCATCATTAATCTTACTTTACCTTCCTCTGTCCTGCTTCTCTCTCTCTCTACCTCTACCTCTACCTCTCTCTCTCGCTCTCTCTCTCTCTCTCTCTCTCTCTCTCTCTCTCTCTCTTGCTCGCTCTCTCCCAGGTGGTCTCCCTGGGGCACTCATTTACCTCGCTGCCTCCCTCTGTACTGCTTTGTGGCTTGCACACGCGCACGCACGCACGCACACACACACACACACACACACACACACACACACACACACACACACACACACACACACACACACACACACACACACACACACACACACACACACACACACACACACACACACACACACACACAGACACAGAGCAGATGTGTGTGAGCAGTGAATGAACGACCCAGCATCCAGACACAGATCACAGGTCCAGCGGGTCGGTCCATCCAGATCAAGGTTTATTAGGTTATTTATATATTATATCAACTAAAACTAAAATGGACAAAACATCTTACATAGACCAGACGCAGTGCAGGAAATACTCCTTATCTTCACATCCATGACTCAGCAACTGGACTGTGCAAGACATGCACATGCACGCACACGCACACAGTCACACACTGGCCACAGTTACATGGACAGTTGTATTCGGAATGAATACACTTCTATTCGGAATGGATGAATGGATGAATTCATTCCGAATAGATTTGCTCATGTAAACACCCCAATTGGAATAGAATATTCCATTCCAGTCTGACCCGAATGCATTTTCATTCGGAATAGGAGGGGTGGTATAGACCGTTTGAATCGGGTTAAATCAATCGGAATTGACCATGTAAACACTTTATTCCAGACGCTCCTGTCTGTTTGGAATACATGCATTCCTTTGCGCATGTCCGTGCTTAGTAGGGCTGTCAGAATTGTCCAAAAATGACCTATCAAATCTCTAATTCGGCCACGGTTGGTGCTGAGAAGCGCTCGCTCCTGCGGGATAAAATGAATGATTCTAATAGCGTCATTTAATAAGCCTGTAATGGTTAAGCCCAGACTTGTCCAGGAGAACGGACGCTCCGAGGATTGCTGGCCTAGGCTACACTTATATATGGATCTTTTTCTGAACAGGTATTTTAGTCCTCAGTTTTTAAAAAGAATCCCTGGCCACATGCACATGACAAAGATTTTTTTTTAAAATCCCTATCCACACGTAAACGCAGAAACGCATTGATCATAGACTGTAGTGTTGCGCGCTCTCTCTCTCTCTCTCTCTCTCTCTCTCTCTCTCTCTCCATTTATTATTATAATGACCATGTGTGAATGCGCGATGACATCATCGTACGGTACCTACATGAGAAATGTGACAAATACTATAGGCTAGCCTACGTTTTACCGTGTCTGGTACCAATACAAAAAAAGAAACTGGTCTGAACTTGTAGATCTGCTACTTTTGCATTAAAACGGCGATGACAAAGGAACACAGGCTTGCACCGCATACAACGGTGCTTGGTGCGTTGCTTCCGGGCCTGCCTACGACTGATAGACCTCCGCCGCGGAGGCACAAGGGGGCTATTGCCTCCTCCCATGCCCACCAGGGGAAGCTCTGCTCCGGGTAGTGGCCCCTGGTCCATGCCCGGGCGTAGGCGGGAACCACTTTGCGCATGTCAAAAGTTATATTCTGAATGAATGCTTTGGTCATGTAAACGAGGAATACTTTTATTCAGGTCCCATGTAAACAGGTGAGTGGATCAGATTCCTCTATTCAGAATGAGTTCATTCGGAATGAATTAATTCTGAATGAATACATGATGGTCCATGTAACTGTGGCCACTGTGTGAGCATGAGTGTGTGTTTCAGCACACGCACGCACACACTCACACTCACAAAATGTGTGTGTGTGTGTGTGTGTGTGTGTGTATTTCATAGATGGCACACGCCCATGCAGACATACAGCACACACACACACACACACACACACACACACACACACACACACACACACACACACACACACACACACGCGCGCGCGCGCGCGCATAAACATAAATGTGTTGAACAGGACCATGCACACGTGTATATATATACTGCACAGTACACAGCCGTGCCTGCACATACTATTCACATAATAACGTGAGACTCTGCCTGGAGACTGTGTGCGTGCGTGCGTGCGTGCGTGCGTGCGTGCGTGCGTGCGTGCGTGCGTGTGTGTGCGCGCGCGTGTGCGTGCGTGCGCACCTGTGCCATGGCATCGCCCACTTTCATCTCGACGATAAGTCACTGTCAAGCGGATTCCCCCGCATCTGCAAACAAACTTTACTTTCCTACCAGAGTGCCGCTTTGTGTGTGTGTGTGTCTCTCTCTCTCTCTCTCTCTCTCTCTGAAAGAAAACACAGAGGAGGAGGTGTGCGCTATAAACTCAAATGTCAAGGCATTACATAACGACACACGGGCTCCGCTCAAACAAGCTGCCATTGTGATTTTTATTAGAGCTGATGCATGGGGATTTAGCATCGCTCTTCCGTCCATATGCCACAACACTCCTTCGCTGCGCTCGCTCGCTCGCTCTCCGAGCGGAGGAGAGAGGAGGCCTTTATTGGATTAACCCTTTAAGACCGGGAACGCATCTGTGTCAATTTTAAGATTTCTTTGGCTCTATAAAAATAGCAGATGTACAAGCTGGTAGCGCGGCACCGAGTGCGCGCTACGAGCTTGTATATCTGCTATTTTTATAATTATAAATATAATTATAATTATTATTATATATATTTTTTTTTAATCGTGAAAATGTGTGTAAATCTTTAGTTTGAATATATATATACTTTTTTAAAGCGAAAGTTTTTAACTCAAATATTTGCTTCTGGGGATTTTACAAATGTCTTCTAAATCCTAACAGTTTTTTTTTCCTAAAGGTATTTTTTATTTATTTTTTTTACTTGCGTTGCTATATTTTCAATGGTTTTCAAACTTTTTTCATGTCAAGGGCCCCCAAAAATAATACGTATTTGTCCGCGGACCCCCTCCCATCTTAAAAAATATTTAGTTCCAGGGACCCCCAGAAGCAAAGATTTGAGTAAAAAATGATTTGCACAAACTTTCAAGATTTTTCAAAAAAATATCAGATCTACAAGCTCATAGCGCGGCACTCGGTGCCGCGCTATGAGCTTGTATATCTGCTATTTTTGAATAGCCCAAAGAAATCTTAAAATGACACACACGCGTTCCCTTCCCGGCCTTAAAGGGTTATGGGTATACCTTATATAATAAACCTGCTGCCAGCTTAGAAAATGAGAAGCAGCAGACACGGTGCATGTGGACCTTCTGGCTCTCCGCTGCAGTGAGGGGGAGCGCTATATGGCATGAAATGTGGCGACTATACTGTATGTCATATAATAGTAATGGTCTAATGTGTCACAGGCTATAGGCAGCTCCGTGTCGGATTAAAGTGACTATAGTGTGAGGAAGGAGGAGTTGCAGGTCCTAATGGTGTTATTAGTCTCGCGCAGTAGAGTGGAAAAAGGACTCAAATGTTTTACTTGAGTAAAAGTATCAATACTGCAATGTAGAAATACTCCGTCACAAGTAAAAATCTGGAATAAAAAAATGTCTTGAGTAAAAGTTCAAAAGTTTTGGCATTACAATGTAATTAAAGTACCACAAGTAAAAGTAGTCATTGTGCAGAATGTCCCATTTGACGAGTTCAAAATGTATTAAAAATCTTTTGAAAATAGCCGATCTACATGCTCACAATGCGTCGCATTGCGACGCATAATTGTGAGCTTGTAGATCGGCTATTTTCAAATGGCCGAAATATATATAGGGCTGAAGTAGTTAATGTATGTTTTGTAATTATAATCAATATCTACAAAGTAACGAGTAACTAAAGTGTTCATATAATTATAGTGGAGTAAAAGTAAAATATTTGTCTCTGAAATGTAGTGGAGTAGAAGTAAAAGTAATGAAAATTGGAAGGCACTCCAGTAAAGTAAAAAATACCTCAAAATTGTACTTAAGTACAGTACTTGAGTACATGTACTTTACACCACTGGTCTCGCGTATAGCCAGACAACTATTCCACCATCTCCGAATGCTAGATAGAGTCTGGAACTACACCTCCTGAAATCCCAGGCAGGAAGCTGTGATCTGTTTGTCATTTCCGCTCACAAAAATGTATTTTAAAATATATTTTCTCATTTCCATTCCTTCCAAACAGCAAGCTATATATATATATATATTATGCTTGCGTGACTGTAAAGACCAAACGGAAGTGGGGAGGAAGGCGTCACATCGACTTTATCAAGTGATCATTTTCAGAGCTTCTGTTGTTCCAGACTGTATGACGTAAAAGCGTTTGAACATTGTGGGAGGCATTTGAAAACAGTCTGGCTCACGAGACTACTGTGTTGCCAGATGGGAAATATCCTACCTGAGGCTTAGAATAATCGTATTTGAAAGAAAACTAAAGTATACAGCCAAAAAAAGTGTGTGTGTGTGTGTGCGTGCGCGCGCTTCGCAAACACGTGTGCTGAGCCGGCCAGCCTGTGTGCGTGTCTTTAAGTGGCGCATGCATGTGTTGCACTGTCTCCTGTTAGTGTTTAATTAGTGTAACCGGTCTTTGTGTTGCAATCAGCTGCAGTTGTTTTTGCCGTGATCATACAGACATAGATACATACATACATATGGACAAACACACTCGGTCACTTGATGGAGTGGCTGGCACCGCTCAAAAATATATATGTGTTGACCACAGTAACTGTGGCATCCCTATTTTGGGCAAAATTGTTTTATTAAAAAAAAAATAGTATGGTCTACGAGCGTACAACTTGTGATGCATTGTGCACTTGTAGATGTTCTATTTTCAATATTTGCAATTTATAACAATATATATATAGAGCTTAAGTGGTTAACCCATTGAGACCTGAAGCCGATTCTACATGTCTGCTAAATCCCAACAGTTTTCTGAAAAACGTATGTTTCTATATCAGTGGTGCTCAAACTTTTTCATGTCAAGGACCCTCAAAATTATATGTATTTGGCCGCGGACCCCCATCAAAATATTTTATTCCAGGGACCCCCCAGAAACAAAGATTTGAGTTAAAAATGTTCACTTTTAAAAAATCTATATTCAAAGATTTGCACACATTTTCACGATTTTTCAAAAATAGCAGATCTACAAGCTCGTAGCGCGGCACTCGGTGCCGCGCTACGAGCTTGTATATCTGCTATTTTTGAATAGCCCAAAGTGTAAAATAATGCTTTTTTAGCTCAAATCTAAAAGTGAGACAGTTCCAGGTCTTTCTTTTTTTTTTTACAAATCAATCTGTGTGTGTGCACCCGCATTCGTGCACGTACGTGGGTGTGCAAGTGAGCGTGCACGTTTTAAAATCATGAGCAACACTTCATCACATGCGTCGTCAGTTCCCTTTTTCCACTCTCTCTCTCCCCGACACTCTTTCAAAAGTAAAGTCTTGCGGTTCTATCAGTCTCTTTGTGGAGAGAGGCAGCAGAAACATAGCTGGATGAAAGGCCTGCAGGCTGTAAGCTCCAGCTTTTGGACAGAAAAGGCCTCCTGGCTCTCTCTCGTGTGCTTTAAACCGTTAAGACCGGGAACGCATCTATCAAAAAAATAGCAGATACACAAGCTCATAGCGCGGCTCCGAGTGCCACGCTATGAGCTTGTAGATCTGATTTTTTTTGAAAAATCGTTAACATTTGTGCAAATCTTTGAATATATACTTTTTAAAGTGAATATTTCTAACTCAAATCTTTGCTTCTGGAACTAAATATTTTAGTGTTAACTTAAAAAATATATATATTTAAAGATTTGCACAAATTGTCACGATTTTTCAAAAATAGCAGATCTGCTGTTTTTTTTTTAAATGTGAAAAAAAATCACAAATTGTGAAAAAATGCGGGGGGAAAATGAATATATATTCTTATGAAAATGTTTCACTGAAATCTTTGCTTCTGGTGGGGTACTTAGAATACAATATTTTGAGATGGGGGTCCGTGGCCAAATATATGTTTTGGGGGTCCTTGACATGAAAAGGTTTGAGCACCACTGATACAGCAACATTTTTTTTCCAGAAAACTGTTTGGATTTAGAAGACATTTTCTAGAATCGGCCTCAGATCTTAATGGGTTAATACGGAGCCCACAAAAAAAAGAAAGAAAAGAAATTGACAAAAGTGAGGGGTAAGAAAACAGAGCTTCCATGCATGCAGGTTCTAGGGAAAGGACTTCAAAGCCCCAAGGGCTTTTTTTTTTTTTCTCTTTTTTTTTTGAATCACGCGCGGTGGAGGACAGCGTTCAAAAGAAAGCCCAGACAATGACGTGGCTTTGATGTGGAAAACGGGGAGGGCAGCTCGTGGCCACTCCATGCCGAACACGAGAGGACAACTTTGCATATCTCACTTAGTTACTGTGAGCTCTCACTTAAAGAGGCTCTCGATCCACAGGGGCATTACTGAGTCACTGTTGTTTTTTATCTTTTGTCGTATGGTGCGATCAAGTATACCAGTGTGGTTCTCAACATGGGGTCTGTGTGCACCCCCAGGGGTCCTAGACGGGGTTCCAGGGGGTCCCCTGTAAAACTAGGAACAGTTTATTGGGTTAGGGAACAGGAATAAAGAGACATTAAACCAAATCACTCGTGCAAACGCTCCATTGTCTAATCACGTTTTCTTTGTATTCAGTTGAACATAACGTCAATTTCATCAACCAACTCAACCTCAACTTTTTAGTAGGCCTGCTACTTCGTAGCAGTTGTGTAAAGTAACTAAGCACATTTACTACTTAAGTACTGTACTTGAGTACAATTTTGAGGTACTTTTACATTACCTACTGGAGTATTTCCAATTTTTAATACGTTTAATTCTACTCCATTACATCTCAGAGGCAAACATTGTACTTTTACTCCACAACAATTATTTGAAAAATTTAGCTACTTGCAGATATACATTATTATATTATAAAACATACATTAACCACTGTAGCCCTATTTTATACCTAGGCTATTTGAAAATAGCAGATCTACAAGCTCACAACGCGTCGCGATGCGACGCGTTGTGAACTTGTAGATCTGCTATTTTCAAACATTTTTTGTACTTTTGGTACTTTAAGTATATTTCGATGTAATTCTTTTGTATTTCACTCGAGTAACATTTTGAACACAGGCCTCACTTGCAACAGAGTATTTCTACTCTGTGGTATTTCTACTTTTACTTAAGTAAAATATCTGAGTACTTCTTCCACCACTGCTCCGTAGTAAGTAAGACGGTGTCATGTCCTGTGTTGGGCACTGTTGTGAATCTCAGCTGTTTGCTAACCCAGGTATACGCCGTAGTATGACAGTTTTGCATCCAAAAAAAAAAACAGCTCTAAAAGTCAAGCTAAGCTAACATGGACTACACTAGGGTTCAGCAACGGTTCAAAAATGGACTTAAAATGGGGCTCCAAGACGTGTCTCCTGTGGTTTCGCTGTTTAATAGATGCTACTTTACTAGTTTCATCCACAGACTCAATTCAGTTCAATTCATTCATCCCCATTCAGCTGCAAGTCCTGTTGAAAAGTGGCATATTAAATGTTTTATGAGCTGTTTTGGCAAACTGACTGACCCTGATTTCCATTCTTTCCCCCCTAGAGGATCAACAAGCACATTTATTTATTTTGCTAAAGCTATGTTTAGAACCGACTGACTGACTGTCAGAGGAGAGAGAGGGAACGTTGTCTATTTATGACTGGGTTTATGTAAATCTGAAGATTGCACTACTTTAATCTGGGTATATGCTCGGTTCTCAGTCATCACTTTAAGTAGGGATGCCTCATGCCTTTCATGGGTTTGAAATCACTGCATTTCAGGGGTCTTCGACGTCTTTCAGGCCAAGGACCCCCTTTGCTGAGAGAGAGATGAAGCAGGGACCCCCTTCATCTCATCTCTGCTTCATCAGATTAAACGTTTTCATAGATTTCATTAATAGCTTCATAGACTTGTTTGAATCAGTTTAAATTAATATTTTTTTGTGTACACATTATGTTACCTATTAATATGTTGGATTCATGCTGCCTTTGCCTCTGTCCTTGGTCTGCTCTTTTATTCCCCTCTTTGCCAAAAATAGCAGATCTACAAGCTTGCGTTGCAAATGTTCCCACCAAAATAGGGATGCTAAGTGGTTAATGTAAACCAGGGGTCTTCAACAGGTGGTCCGGGACCCCTGGGGGGTCCTCAGAGTTACTACAGGGGGTCCGCCAAATCTTTGTGTGATATGATTTTTTGTTTTACCTTAACCACTTAAACCCTAGCATCCCTTTTCTGAGTAGAACTTTAGCCAAAAATAGCAGATCTACAAGCTCACAACGCCTCGCGCTGCGAGGCGTTGTGAGCTTGTAGATCGGCTATTTTTGGGAAAGAGGTAAAGGTGTAGAGGGAAAAAAAGAGCAGACCAAGTAAACAAAAAAAGTATAATCTGAAAAACAATTTTATGCAATATGAAGGGGTCCCTGCTTCATCTGTCTCTCAGTTAGGGGGTCCTTGGCCTGAAAACGTTGAAGACCCTTGATATTAAAATAAAAAAAGTTTGTATCAGACAAAGATTTGGCAGAACCCCTGTTGTAACTCTGAGGACCCGGAGTGTTGAAGACTGCTGTATGTGCATTCCTGTCAACTCAATCAGTCAATGCTGGTCATGATACATCAGTATGATCCATTTGATGCTTGCCTTGAGGGAAGGGAAGGCAAGAGTCAACTCTCGTCACGTTGACAAGAGTCAGCTGATCCCGTCTCAGAACATTAAACATGTCTGTTTCAGGCCTGATGTGCATCTGTTTCACATAACAACATGAACTAACTCTGGCGTCCATATTCTGGGATCGTCAAAATATAGAGCACCGAAGTCATCACTGTCCCCCTATAGCTCACGGCATAATTTTGTTGTATTGGAATTCCTGTAGGGCAGTCTTAGATCACGCCATGTAAGAACTGTGTTCCAAAAATAAACAAACCAACCCAGCTATTTGACTCATGTGGATATAAAGCATCAACTGATGGTGAAAAAGTACAAATTTATCCAAAGAGTAAGATTTTTTGACACTTTGAGAACCAGCCCGCTATGGAACATTGTACCAAAAAAAAAGTCCCCTCCCACACACAGTACAGTACAGTACCACTGAGCTGTTATCATGGGTTATTATTGGAGTTGTTATTAGTCGATATGGAAAGATTGTCTGTCTTCATCCTGCTCACTGGATTGGTGTGGCATTTACTCTTCACTATTTGACAGCATTGCTGTGTGTGTGTGTGTGTGTGTGTGTGTGTGTGTGTGTGTGTGTGTGTGTGTGTGTGTGTGTGTGTGTGTGTGTGTGTGTGTGTGTGTGTGTGTGTGTGTGTGTGTGTGTGTGCTTGTTAGAAGTGTGAGTGTGACTTGACGTGCGTAAGTGTGTGTGTGTGTGTGTGTGTGTGTGTGTGTGTGTGTGTGTGTGTGTGTGTGTGTGTGTGTGTGTGTGTGTGTGTGTGCTGTACATAACTTGTGAAGGAAATGTCCCTTATAAGTCGTTTATGTCGGTGGAAACCTCATACTGTATGTCCAAAACTGTTACTTTGCAGGATTGAAATTCAAAAGTAGCAGAGCTACAAGCTTGAAATGCGTCGAAATGTGTGTGTGTGTGTATTTTCCTTTTATTCCTATACTTATGAGGGACAAATATAGTCCCCACAAGTATATAGTAGAATTTGAGAAACAGAGGACAATAATATTCCTGGTCTTCACAAAGGAAATGGCTGTTTAATATTTTTTTAAATATCTGAGGTGTGTTAACGTTTATTATTAGGAAAACATTCAAGTTAGGAGTAGGCATTTTTTTGGTCTTAGAGATGGAGTTACGCCTGATTTATAGTTGCGTGAAATAGCCGATACAAGCTGATGTTGTAGATCGGTAGTTGCGTGAAATAGCTGATCTAGAAGCTGATACTTGTAGATCGGCTGTTATCAGCACGCTTTACTGCCACAATACTATTGTATAAGTCATGCTTTACACAGGAAGAAAATAGATACAAATGGCATTTATAAAATGGAATGCACTCACAAAGTACAGTAATACCAATATGTGTGTGATGTGCATTTTTGAAAAGCCACATGAAGGATTATTATGATTTCCATGCATCATTTATGAGGAATCCTGTTGAAACGTGTGTCTGTGTGAGTGAATATGTACTGTAAGGTCTATCCTCTGCTTCCATCACTCCTACTGCAATTATGTTGCATTCTGCTGAGCAGCCCGACTGAAATAAAGCCAGAGAGATTGTAACAGCGCTTTCACAGAACAGAAAAAATGATTGTTCTGTTAACCAATTCAATCCGGGAAACGCATACTGTGTGTCATTTTAAGATTTCTTTGGCTATTCAAAAATAGCAGATATATATTTTTTGGGGGTGAAAATGGTGAAAATGTGGGCAAATCTTTGAATATAATATAATTAACATATATATTTTTTTTAAAGCAAACATTTTTAAATCAAATCTTTGCCATTCTGGGGATTCTACAAAATGTCTTCTAAATCCTAACAGTTTTCTGAAAAGTTTCTATATCAGTGGTTCTCAAACCTTTTCATGTCAAGGACCCCCAAAAGTCTGTATTTGGCCGCCGACCCCAATCTCAAAATATTTATATTTCCAGGGACCCCCCTAGAAGCAAAGATTTGAGTTACAAATATTCGCTTCAAAAAATAAATATTCAAAGATTTGCGCAAATTTTCACGATTTCAAAAAACAATTGCAGATCTACAAGCTCGTAGCACGGCACCAAGTGACGCGCTGTGAGCTTGCTATTTTTGAATAGCCCAAAGTATAAAATAATGGTTATACTGTAGCTAAAATCTAAAATGACACAGACGCGTTCCCGGTCTTAGTGGGTTAAAGCATTACTGTTTGTGCCTGAGCACTGAGCAGCTGGCGTATGTCGGATAAAACATTCCGCTGTTCTGCCAATGACAGCTTGCAAAACACCGGCAATCGAACACTTAAATTATGATACAAAATATTGTAGGTGTTTTTTTATGTTTTATTTGATTGAAATGTGTGTTGCTGATGGACAAACTGCATGTTGAACTGAAACTCAAACTTTTTGTTCTCATACTTTTATTTTAGCTGCTCTACAAGCTCGACAACTTTAAACTGATTTTGACAATATTTGCTGCGGGATGAATATTTGCTGAAAATGAATGGTAGACTGTATCTTTGTATCTACCCTGTGTGGTCGCAGCATAAGGGGCTTCATGAAAGAGCCATGAACTGCTTGACTGGTTGTCTAAGAGCCAAGACCGGCTGCAGTGGTGTCCGATCAGACCTTAAAGTGAAATGTCCAACCCGGTTAGTTCCAAAGATGGTTCAGGTAACAGCAGTAGTAGTGGGAGGCTGAAATAGAATGGGTGGATTAGGGCTTTGTAGAAACACGTACGTATCTAGGCTGTATAAAGGCCAAATACCCTGGTTAGCCTACAGAAGGTGCTGAAACCTCTCCTGCTGAGAGGTTTGGAATCGGTCAAAGCCAGGTCTTGAAGATCGAGTCTTGCTGGGCAAGACCTAGCCAGTTGAGTGTCTAGTAGTGGGGTATTAGGCCGTCGACAAGGGACCTCCAGAGTTCTCGGTCACTGGCGTTCTTTTCTATCTGCGACCATGTCTCTTGGTGTCTGCCTGGAGATAATCCTGCCTTGGGTGTTTTTTTTTGTCCGGCCTCTGTTTCTCTTCCCTTGAGGGTTCCAAGTCAGAGCCTGCCTGGTGGTGTTTGACACTGGTTTGGCTCAGTGTGTGCCCGATCCATGTCCCATCTTCTTTGTTCCAATTTCGTCTGCTGCTGGGAGTTGTTTTTGTCTTCATCCACAGATCGTTATTGCTGATCGAGTATTTTGAAGAAGTGGTACTTGATGAAATCTGTGTCTGTTAGAGTTGAGTCTTGTAGATCAGGCGGAGATCCTGGGGATCGTCGATTGAACCCGAGACTATACTCAAACTGTGAATTGTGCAAAGCTACTCTTTTGGAGTCCCAGAATAAAAACGATAGACCTGGAAATGAGCATAATAGGTCATGTTTAAAACATTTCCCATACTTTTTTTTGGCCATGAACACACTGCACCTGGCTGTGATCCCCATTACATCTTTCAATAATGACGGGCAAAAAGTCCAGCTGTCATCTATAATGTAAACGGTATCGATCACGTCTGCCTCACCTCCCGTTCAACCTGACACACGGAGACAAAGGGAGGATATCATTGCTATCGGGGAGAAACCTTGTATCTCCATATTTCAACTTTTGTGGGGTTATTTTTTTCTTACATGAATTAACTCCCTACTTAATCATACAAGAGTCTCTCAAAGACTCAAAAGTATAGTTAAAAATGTTTACGATCCACAAGCTGACAATGCGTTGTATCTCGACACGTTGTGTGAGCTTGTAGATCGTCTGTTTTCACTATTTTTAAATGCGTTTAACCCATTAAGACTTGAGGCCGATTCTACAAATGTCTTCTAAATCCTAACAGTTTTCTGAAACACTTATGTTGCTATAATATCAGTGGTTCCCTAACGTTTTCATGTCAAGGACCCCCAAAATTATATGTATTTGGCCGCGGACCCCCATCTAGTTCCAGGGACCCCCCAGAAGCAAAGATTTGAGTTGCAAATGTTCGCTTTAAAAATATATATTCAAAGATTTGCACGAATGTTCACGATAAAAAAAAAGAAAAGCAGATCTACAAGCTCGTAGCGAGGCACTCAGTGCCGCGCTATGAGCTTGTATATCTGCTATTTTTGAATAGCCAAAGTATTAAAATAATGGTTAAAGTGGTTAAAATCTAAAATTACACTTTCCCGGTCTTAATGGGTTACATTATTTTTTTTAAAGGAGCAGTTTTATTGGACATACAAGGTTTCCACCTGGACAGCAACGATATTATCGTATGAGGAGGTGACAGGGAGGGAAGAGGGTAAAACGTTGGTTTCCTATGCTCTCGCATATACACTATGGATTCCTGTCCAATTTGTAAGGCAACTGACAGATTTACTGAAGAGATGGAGAGGAGAGAGAGGAGAGGAGAAGAGCCTCATGTAACGAGGGGGGTAGGGGAGGGGAGGGGAGCGGACAGAAAAACAGGCATTTTCACTAAGCAGGCGGAATGAGCAGCAAAAGAGGGAGAAACTGCAAGGTTGGGATGGAGAGTAGGAGGAGGAGAGCATGAGATAGTTCAATGGTTCTCAACCAGTGGTCCGGGGACCACCAGTGGTCCTTGAGGGGGTTCCAGGTGATCCCCAGCCAAATGATGGAGAGTTGGTAACCAACGCTCCATCCCTTATGTAGATCGTTAACTCTTGAGAGCGTAAAATGAAACCAAATGGACCCTTATATAGATTTTTAACTCTTGAGAGCGTAAAATGAAACCAAATGGACCCATTTTTACGCTCTCAAGAGTTAAACATCTAAATTACTTAATTAAAGAATTGTTATGTTGATCGCCCTTTGCCTGTTTCTCCTAATGGTACCAACATCAATACAGCCTGGAATTGTGGACAGAATCTCATCCAACAATAACAAAATATTCTAAGTTTTGGGTCTGAGAGTCTAAATCTCATCAAACGGTGGTTCCGTGGCTCAAATGCCGATTAAATAAAGGACCTCGATATGAAAATGGTTGAAAACTACTGAGACAATTTTATCCGTGTAGCACATTTTCAACAACGAGGCAATTCAATGTGGTTTACACAGAGCATCAAGCAAAGGAAACACAATTGTAAAATTACATTAGGATGCATGAAACTAAATAAGTAAAAAAAAACATAACAGATACAACAGTACAGAAGAGAAGGAAAAGTAACTCAATCAAAGGCAACGGCAAACTTATGTATGTACGTCGATGGTGTTGCTTGCTGAAAATCGCAGATCTACAAGCTCACAATGCGCCGCCCGTGACTAATCGGATTTGTGAGAGGCATTTGGCGAGAGGCAGATATACCGACGCAGGCAGGCAGACAGACAGACAGACAGACAGACAGGCAGTGACAGAGAGGCAGCGAGAGAGAGGCAGTGAGAGAGAGCCTTGAATGCAAATTTCACCACATTAAATAAAAAATGAATGCTTGATGGAAACGGCAAACCTTGAATAAAAGTTTAGGTGAACTTGGAGTTGGATACACTGTTTATTTGAAGAAGGAAATGTAGACAGGCAGACAGACAGACGGCTTATTTGCATGATTTGCAAATAAGCCATTAATTACAGCGAGCGTGACTATATCAAAATCAGGGCGATGAGAGAGAAGGCTATTGTCATGACCTTTTATCGTGGAACAACGGTGACGCAAACAGACCACAGGGATAAACAAGACTACTGTGTCTGTGTGTCTGTATATATATCTCAACATGAATCCCCCCCAAAAAAATCCCTTTTTTCTCTTTTGTACGCCCGTCTTTTGTCTCCTCCTGAATCTCCAACTCTCTCTTATTCTCCCCTACTGGCGTTCGTTGCCTTGTTTGTGATCTCTCTCACGAAAAAAAAAACCCTTGACCTCACATATTGTAATGCTTGTTCCGTTTCAAATGTTGCACGCATTGATCAGCGCACAGCGCGCTGCCTGCTAGACGCAGATGGTGCGCACCGGGTGAGCAGACAAACTGATGGACCATATGTTATTGTTCTGGTAGGGCTCTATATAGAGCCGTATATACGTATGCACTCTCACCGGAGTGCATCCGACCTTGATGGTCTTGGTGTGTGTGTGTGTGTGTGTGTGTGTGTGTGTGTGTGTGTGTGTGTGTGTGTGTGTGTGTGTGTGTGTGTGTGTAGCCCACAAAGTGGAAAGAGACGGGATATCCATTCATTTCCCTTAACCCATTAAAACCGGGAAAGCATCTGTGTCATTTTTAGATTCTAACCACTTTAACCGTTATTTCATACTTTTGGCTATTCAAAAATAGCAGATATACAAGCTCACAGTGCGTCACTTCGTGCCGCGAGCTACGAGCTACGAGCTTGTAGATCTGCTAATTTTTTGAAATATTGTGAAATTGTATGAACATCTTTGAATATGATAAATTTTTTCAAGCGAACGTTTTGAACTCAAATCTTTGTTTCTGGGGGTCCCTGGAACCCCCATTTTCAGATGGGGGGGGGGGGGGGTCCGCGAATCCAAGAAGCAAAGATTTGAGTCACAAATGTTCGCTTTAAAAAGTATATAACATTCAAAGATTTGCACACAATGTCAAGCTTTTTCAAAAATAGCTGATCTACAAGCTCATAGCGCAGCACTCGGTGCCGCGCTATGAGCTTGTATATCTGCTATTTTTGAATAGTCAAAGAGATAAGATTATAGTGGTTAAAATCTAAAATGACAGATGTTTTTTCCCGGGTCTTAATGGGTTAAAAAAAGTACATTTCTATTGATCAAAATGCATTTCCTCCCCGGCTAAAAAACCCGTAAACAATCCCAAAATCCCCACGTGGAGCCATTACCTTACAGCCTGCACTCCAGGCTTTATGGTTTTTCAATGACGCACAGCGGCGGTTGCTTTTGTGTTCATTCATGCGGCATCCGTGGATGTTATGATTTACTGACGCAGTTTCCCATAACGGGAACGAGTGCTGTATCCATCATTTATTGTGTTTGTCAGATCAAAACGAGAGTAAAAATCGCTATAACATGCTTCCCTAGTTTTCCTTGCCATAATCATGTCCCTTGTTACTTGTGGGTTTATGTTCACATTGGCATCTCCCACATCTGAATTCTTTGGCCTATAAACCAGATTGGAATCAGATTGTTTTCTATCAAGTCTGTTGCACAGAAAACAAAAACACACTCATGGAAACTGATCATTTGCCAAATCAGATTTGAACCGCAAGTGGCGGCGGTTTGAAATACCGACTCGTGTCACTCGCCAAAAATAGCCGATGGATGTGACCCATTGCAGAGGGGCGTCGTTTGGCGTCCTGGGGGATGGCGATTGCCATCGTTCATATACATTCAACCTGAAATTCAGTTATTTTATGCATAGTTTCTCCACCTCTGCACATTGTTCTTTCTTCATTCTTTTTACGTTTTCAAACGTTGTGATCTTGTAGATCGGCTATTTTTTGCTATTTTATATTTTTGCTATTGCTGAAGTGTTTTTGCCAATGGTCAATTTTTTTTCCACCCGGCCTGTAGTTTTTGTTTTGTTTTAGTTTTTGTTCATGGAATGACGAATTGTGAGGTTGTAGATCGTCTATTTTCAGAGTGACACACCCACTTTCGAAACCAACACGATCACCTTCTCAGCCTCTGCCAACATCTACACACAAACCGCAGTGGGAATGAGATATGTTTTTTTCCTCTCTCTCGCTCTCTCTCTCTCTCTCTCTGCTCTTTTATTTGGGCGTTTCAGGGCCATTTCAAAAGCTAATGGCCTGCATGCATCTGAGCTCTGTTTGGCTTGGCCAAGTACTTGAGAAATGGGTTTTAAGTCCCCCCCCCCCCCACCCCCCCCCCCCTCGGAGCAGCTAGCGAGAAAGTCTGTAATTACCGTAATTATTAAGCACAGCGAAGGTCAGCCGGAGGGCAGCCAGAGCTCCATTGGACGGTTCCCAGGCGAGAAAAGGAAAGGTAGAGTAGTGGACTTGCGTCTCTCTCTATCAGTGGCACAGCGCTCGCTCGCAGAGTGGAGGAGAGAGAGAGAGGCACAGAGTGGAGCATGAAACATCACAGAATATCCATGCCTGATTTATCACAGCGGGGAAAGCTCAATCAATGTAGGACTTGCCGGTCATTAAGTTGAGGTCAAACGGACTGCCAGTGGTGGTTGAACAGCGGTGGGGCGACCGTCTCCTTACGGCAGACACACACACTGCTAGTTTTAACACGTTTTGATAGAGCCGCGTACGTGGCTCCGACAGTATAGCCCAGTGGTTCTCAAACTTTTTCATGTCAAGGAGCCCTAAAATTGACACTTATTAGCCCGCGGACCCCCATTTGAAAAGATAGGCCAGGGACCCCCATAAGAGAAGATTAGCAGCGATTCTCAACCATTTTAATTTCAAGGACCCCCAGTTTGACATGCATTAGGCTACGGACCCCCGTTTAATGGCATTTATACCTCTGGGACCCCAATTCATATTGTAAAATCAATGTTAATTTAACTCTGAGAGTGTACAAATGGAACCAAATGGACCCGTTAGGGTCCATTTGGTTCCATTTGTACACTCTCAGAGTTACAGACCCATAAGGGCCCATTTGGTTCCTGTCCATCATTTAGCTGGGGACCCCCTCAAGTACCCCTGGGGGTCCCCGGACCCCACTTTGAGAACCAATGGTATAGCCTATGTTTATTGTTTGATTGATTGAATACTTTGTCAGAAATGTCCCGGACCCCCATGTGAAAATATTTAGTAATATTTTACTTACAAGATTTGTGTTGTTGAATTGTTAACATTTTTGAATTAAAGGAAACAAATAGCAGATCTACATGCTCACAACTCACATCGTGACATGTTGACATCGCGACATGTTGTGACCTTATAGATCAGCTATTTTCAAATAGCCGATTTATATAAGGCTGAAAGTGGTTAAACGGATTTTGAAGCTACAGTATATTAACATTCACGTATTTGCTGAGGACCCCCTGGAACCCTATCAAAGGTCTCTGACCCTACTTTGAGAACCGCTGTTGTAGAAGAGTGCGTGCGTGCGTCCGCGCGTGCACATTTTATTTTACAAACCACTAGACCGGTATAGGGCCATATTTCTTGGGCATGCTGCCAGTAGGCCCAGGAATGAAATATTTGTTCACACACTGTGAATATTCTTTTCTCGTTTTGTGAATTCATAATCTCAGGTGCAGATTCGGAATCTAAACGGAAGCCTTTATGAATACACAAAATTATACCCTCGGCCAATAATCAGGATGTACTCTGCCTGATAGTAAAGCTTATTACTGCAATTACAGTTTCCACTGGTCCTTCAGTCGCTAATTTTATACCAGGAGATTTGGTGCCTGGCAACCATGAACGGTTATAAGTACCTGGAACATTCCGGGTGCCCAGAGCATTACAGAGACCGGCCAACAGTCACAGCTCACAGTTCCCCAGGAGTTGCTGAGGCTAAACTGTGGCATAGATTTTTAGTCAGTGCCTAGGCCTGTCACATAATGGCCTAATCGCAATTTGAGATAATTGCTATTATATTGCATAATCATCATAATCGTTTCCATGTTGAAAAATGTTCTTAGACGTTCAAATATTTTTTTTAAAAAGCAGCAGAAATAGCCAGCTTACAAGGCGTCACAATGCGTTGTAAGCTTGTAGATCATTATATTTATGTTTTATTACGAAGCCTTAAAAGGCAAACAGAAATAACGTTTGTATCCATTATGTTCCAATGTTCGATGCCAAAAACGAACCCTATATACTAACCTAAATGTATAATCGTGACATCCCTAGGCTATCGGTGCCGTGGCATTAGTCCGACGGACAATTGTTCCAAAGCACCATTGGTCCGATGGTGCACATTATAACTAAGCCTAACCTTAACCTCACAAAAACTGTGCCTAAATCTTATCCTTAGCATAGGATGCCCTTAGCATTACCTCCTTTCCCTGTGAATATAGCTACATAAACGGCAACTATTCAGGGAATCAGGCTCCTTTTCCATAACTTAACCTTGCAAAAACTATGCCTAAACCTGACCTCAAACTATGATCTAACATTTATCGGACTATTGAGATATCCGACTAATGGACAGCCCCCTTTCAGTCATGCTCGGCACCACCTCTCTCACCACATTTAGCCCTAAAAGATCTGACACACACATGGATGCAGAAAGGAGAGAATCACACCGCCGTCGACACGCAGCGCCAAATGATGCCCTTTTTGTCTCCTCCAACACACACAACAGTGTGTAACTCGGTTCCACGGGAGGTATACCAGTTCAGGCTATAATGATAGTGTGTAGAGTGCATGGCAGTTATGTGTGTGCCCGCTTTATCTCCATGCGCTGATCGCTGACATCACCCCAGATGGCTTGTGATGCTCGGCTCACAGCAGAGACTACAGGCTAGACTTCCTCTCTAATTACAACAGCTTAATGTGACCTTTGCCAGCTGACTGCCAATATCAACATGCACCCTTTTTCCTTAAGCCTTTTTTGCCTGAGGCCGATTCTAAAGATCTCCTCTAAATCCACTGATATAGTAACATACGTTTTCTGAAAGACCTATGTTGCTATAATATCAGTGGTGCTCAAACGTTTTTCATGTCACTGACCCCCAAAATGATTTGTATTTGGCCGCCGACCCCCATCTCAAAATATGTTGTTCCAGGGACCCTGAGAAGCCTAGACTTGAGTTCAAAATGTTTCCTTTAAAAATATATATCTATTCAAAGATGTACACACATTTTCACGATTTAAAGAAAATAGCAGATCTACAAGCTCATAGCGTGGCACAAAGTGACGTGCTATGAGCTTGTATATCTGCTATTTTTTAATAGACAAAGTATAATGTTTTTTAGCGCAAATCTAAAATGACACGGAAGCTTTCCCGGTTTCAATTGGTTAATTGCACTTCTCTCTTTCTCTCTTTCTCTCTCTCTCTCTCTCCCTCCCTCTCTCCCCCTCCCTCCCTCTCTCTCTCCCCCTCTCCCTCCCTCCCTCTCTAAAGCATGTTGATTGTTTTGTTGTTGCTTCCGCCCGTTGTGTGATGTGGGGATCATTAAAAATCCATTGTTAGAGACAGCGAGGCGCAACTTCAAAGGCTTGGAAAGAGGCTGTCAGGGCCCCCCCCCCTCCCCTCTCCCAATGAGTTCAATTACTGCTCCCATTGGCTCCTCTAATGATACCCGGAATGATTGCTGAAGCACCGGATTATATGGAAAAAGAGAGAGAGAGAGAGAGAAAAAAACAATGTCTTCAGCAGAATGGTTAGTGAGGTGGAGCTGTTGTTTTATGTCTCCCGGTCGGTGCTAATTGACGCACTTATTATAAGAGATTCACACGGACGGACGTCTTCTGGGAGCCGTCCTCGAGTCGGCCCTCGTCCCAGGGGACCGGGGGGGGGGGGGGTGTGTGGGGGGGGGGTGGGTTTGATCGTCCATCAGGACTGGCTAAGATTGCAGCTTTCTTAATCCATTAAGACCGGGAACGCATCTGTGTCATTTTTTTGTTTTCTTTTGGCTATTTTTGAAAAAATCGTGAACATGTTTGCACATCTTTGAGTATTATATTTTTTATGCAAACATTTTTTACTTAAATATTAACTTCTGGAGGCCCCTGGAACAAAATATTTGATGTCAAGGACCCCCAAAATGATATGTATTTGGCCGTGGACCCCCCATCTCAAAATGTTGTTCCAGGGACCCCCCAGAAGCAAAGATTTGAGTTAAAAATGTTCGCTTTAAAAAATATATATACAATGATTTACACAAACTTTCACGATTTTTTCAAATCGCCACAAAAAAATAGCAGATCTACAAGCTCATAGCGCGGCACCGAGATCTGCTATTTTTGAATAGCCCAAAGACATCTAAAAATGACACACAAGATGCGTTGCCGGTCTTAATGAGTTAAACGCCCATGCGTTCCCATGCTGCTACCAAGGCCGAGTTCTGGCACTCGCCTTCAAAGAGCTTAGCTCTGTGCAAAGCGGGCGGGCGGGCAGGGGAGGGAGGCGAAGGAAGCTACAAAAGACACAATTAACAGGCAGCAATTTAAGCAAAATTGTTGGGAGCAGCAGCACATGGTATCACAGAGGCTGGGTGAAGACACGAGAAAATAAGGAACAATTACTGCTATTGAAATCGTCACTCTTTGGACAGAAGATATCAGATAGCTGAATGCGTTATATGGTGTTTTATGTTTCTGTCTCGGCTGACTCCAGTGTACCATTCCCCTCGTATACTCAAGTACAAGTAAAGATAGACGTACAATTTTGAGGTGCTTTTACTTTACTGGAGTATTTCCAATTTTCAGTACTTTTACTTCTACTCCACTACATCTCAGAGGCAAATATTATACTTTTACTCCACTATAATTTGAAACCTTTAGTTACAAGTTACTTTGTAGAATTAGATTTTTATTACAAAACATATATTAACCATTCAGCCCTATATACATTTTGGCCATTTGAAAATAGCCGACCAACAAGCTCACAATGCGTCGCGATGCGACGCATTGTGAGCTTGTAGATCTGCTATTTTCAAAAGTTTTTATACATTTGAAAACTTGGGAAATGGAGCATTCTGCATAATGACTACTTTTACTTTTGGTTCTCTAAGTATATTTTGATGCCAATACTTGTGTACTTTCACTCAAGTAAATTTAGAATTCCGGACTTTTACTTGTAATGGAGTATTTCTTCATTGTGATATTGATACTTTTACTCAATTAAAACATTTGAGTACGTTTTCCACCACTGGCGACCATGCAACGGCTTTCGGGAGCCATCACACTGAGACCCATCGCTAGAGACCAGCATTGTCCTCTCTGGGACTGTGTGCGTGTGGCGTGTTTCTCGAGCAGTTTTCTTGGATGTGCATAACATGCATTTTCAGCAGAATTATTACCTCTGCTGCTACATTATCTGAAGGAAGCCGAACACAAATGGTCAGAGGTGGGGGCGGGCCGTGAACACTTATCAAGATTTGTTGTGATTTTTAGCGGCGCTAGCCGCTCTATACCTTTAGGTATAGAGCGGATCCTGCTCTATACCTGACTTTGTCCATGTTCACCGTCAACGCTCTGATTGGTCAGACCCGTCAACGCTCTGATTGGTCAGACCCGTCAACGCTCTGATTGGTCAGACCCGTCAACACTCTGATTGGTCAGACACGTCAACAAAGTGATTGGTCAAGCCTCACGTGACACATGGCTATAAACACATATCGATGGCAAAATGTATCAAAGGCGCCGCTACCTTCACACAGGGTGTGATTTTTTTGTATCCAGAAAAGGTTTGAAACCACTGCTCTATCCCAGTGATGCTCAACCTTTTCAGGCCATGACCCCCGGAAATAATCATGTTTGAACTGGGGACCCCCCAAAATAATCATATTTGAACTAGGGATCTCCAAGAAAATCATATTTGAACTGGGAACCCCCCAAATAATCATATTTGAACTGGGGACCTTAAAGGAGGAGTTCACCCAAAAAATGACTTATTTTCTATCAATTGTACACCCCATGAAGCCTTGATTTCATGGATTTATTTTTATTTTTGTGGCATTCCTAAAACAGTAATTTGATGACCGTGTGTATTTCCGGTAGGAGACAGAAATAATCTACTTTGTGTCTCCTACCGGATACATTAGCCGGTAGGAGACGGGAATCAAATTATTAGCTTAGGAATGTGACAAAAACAAAAAATAATCCATGGATTCAAGGCTTCATAGGGTGTGCAATTGATAAGTCATTTTTTGGGTGAACTCCTCCTTTAAACTGTCACTTTAGTGTCATCTAGTGTACCCCCCCAAAAAAAAATCATGTGGGGACCCGACCCACAGGTTGAGAACCACTGCTCTATCCAACCTACTTACTCTCCCTGCTGAACAGGCGCCCTGATCAACCTCTAGGAGGCGATAGTGGAGCACCCACACACGCAGCTATTGGAGCATGCACCACCCGCTTCCTGTCCTTAAACACTATTACACATTATTAACCCAATAAGACATGAGGCCGATTCTTACTAATGTCTTCTAAATCCTAACAGTATTCTGAAAAAAACGTATGTTTCTATATCAGTGGTTCTCAAACTTTTTCATGTCAAAGACCCCCAGAATTATATGTAGGGCCGCGGACCCCCATCTCAAAATGTTTAGTTCCAGGGGACCCCCCAGAAGCAAAGAATAGAGTTAAAAATGTTCGCTTTAAAACAATATACTGTATAGATTTGCACACATTTTCACGATTTCTCAAAAATAGCAGATCTACAAGCTCGTAGCGCGGCACTCGGTGCCGCGCTACGAGCTTGTAGATCTGCTATTTTTGAATAGCCCAAAGTGTAAAATAATGCTTTTTTAGCTCAAATCAAGAAGTCACACAGATGCGTTCCAGGTATTAATTGGTTAAGGCCCTCTTGTCTGCCGTTTGGCCCTCGGGTGCGAAGGCTTTTCTTCCCTCACCTGTGGTAACCTGTGTGCTGCTGTTGAAGGTTCCTCCTGTTGTTCTTGTGTTGTGGTGTAATGGTGGTTTAAATGAACATGTGGGGCTCTGGCCGCCGGGGCTTCTCTTGACCCCTGACCTCTTAGTGTGGCTCTGATACTGAAGCATTAACCCTTGAGTCACGTTGTGGGTGTGAGGGCTCAGGATGGCGTGCTTTCGAATCACACCGCACTCTATCCGAAGTGCCTTTTAGATCGCCTTTTATAACACCATTCTGTTTGCTGCTGCTTTTAACAGTTATTATTTCCCCCATTTTCATCTGGATGATTTTCCGATGAATGGAAGTTTAGTTTAACTGTTTACTGTAACTGTACATATTTATATTCTACTCGTTTATTTAAAGGATCCCAATGGAAACAAGCCATGCAAATAAACGAGTAGAAATATATATATATGTGTGTGCAGTTACAGTAAACAGTTCAATTAAACTTCCATTCATAGGAAAATCATCCAGAAGAGAAAGGGGGAAAATAACTAATATTATGAAATAATAATAATTGCGTTGTAATCGCTATAGATAGATAGCCTGCAGCAAACAGAATGGTGTAAAAGGCACACTCTTTGGATAGAGTGTGGTGTGATTCGAAAGCACGCCTCCGGATGACATCAGCAGGGGAGGGCAGGAGGAACAGGAATTAAGCCAGGGAATGATATCGGATGGAAAGCTTGTACAGCATGTCCAAAACCGTTCCATTTTTATTATTATTTAAAAAAAAACATTTTAAAACAGTGCAGATAGCCGATCTACAAGCTCACAACGCGTCGCATCGCGGCGCGTTGTGAGCTTGTAGATCTGCTAGTTTCACTACTTTTATGTGACGCTCTTGCATGATGAAGAATGGCATTCATTTATGAAAACACGTACACAACTTTAAACATGGACATATGAGGTAACGATATACAGGAGTCTCTCTCTCTCTCTGTCTCTCTGTCTCTCTCTCTCTCTGTCTCTCTCTCTCTCTCTCCCACTCCCTCTCTCTCTCTCTCTCTCTCTCTCTCTCTCTCTCTCTCTCTCTCTCTCTCTCTCTCTCTCTCTCTCCCTCTCTCTCAGTCTCTGCTCTTCAATCTGACCAGCAGTCACAGGGTGTGCCCGTGGCTTTAGAAGAGTATCATTTCCAATCTTCAATACGGCTGAACATAGAAATGAAATATTATGTCCGGGATGCACTTCGTTGTGCATTTTCGTCTATATAAGACAGGCAGGGCAGAGACACATTATGGCAATCGCTCGCTCGTGTGCGTGTGTGCGTGTGTGTGTGTGTGTGTGTGTGGGTGTGCGCGTGTGTGTGCATGTGTGTCTGTGCAGCTAATCTCACAAACAACCCTGGCTATGATCATATTTCTCGTACACACACACACACACACACTGCCAGCGGGGGCCATGAAGGACCTCAGTTCCGGAATATTTTTCAATTTGGTCAACGGGCAGCTATGTCATTTTTGTGAATCAATAATCCCAGAGCATTATTGTCCAGGCCTCCGGGCTCTCTGAGATAAGCATCAGAACGAGTTCTATGGAGCAGAACGTGGCCTCTTCATGGGCAACAAGCTGTACGAGTCTGGTGTGTGGAATATAACCCATTAACACCGGGAATGCAACTGTGTAATCACTTAAACCATACTTTGGCTATTCAAAAATAGCAGATCTACAAGCTCATAGCGCGGCACAGAGTGCCGCGCTATGAGATTGTATATCTGCTATTTATTGAAAAATCGTGAAAATATGTGCACATCTTTGAATATACATTTTTAAAGCAAACATTTTGAACTCAAATCTTTGCTTCTGGGGGGGTCCCTGGAACTAAATATTTTCATATGGGGCTCCACGGCCAAATACATATAATTTTGGAGGTTCTTGACATGAAAAGGTTTGAGAACCACTGATACAGATTTTCAGAAAACTGTTAGGATTTAGAAAACATTTTTGTAGAATCTGAACCTCAGGCCTTAATGGGCTAAAGCAGTGGTTTAGATTTTATATCAAGGACCCGTACATTTGTATCTATTTGTCTGCGCACCCGTATCTGAAAAAGAAATGTGCCAGTGACTCCCATTCGAGAAGATTTGATAAAAAGGTACATTTTTTTTCTTTTCAAAATGCAGATTTATGGGGCTATTTACCTTACTGTTTATTGATTTCATGCTTACTCTGCATATTCCGATTTCGCACTTCGTCACTAAGTCACTCTGGATATTATTAAGAGCGTCTGCTAAACGCCCAAAATGTGAATTGTAGATATACATAAACGGATACAACACAAAGATAATTATATGGAATGGAATTAATTATATGGAAATAAGCTGTCGGCTTTATTGTGTTTTTATATCCTTTTGATAAGGGTGGAGCCTATGCATGTATTCATATATTTCATTGTCAATAAAAGTGTCAACGTTGATGGTGTGAGACATACTGACAGTCACATGCGTTATGTCCTGTGACGGCTCGGGTTCGTCGCGGTCAATGCTAAAGTGGGAGCACAATGTGAAACAGGTAAAGGACCACTTCACCTATTTTTCAACCTATCTTCGTATAATTGGTCCTCACTAATACTCATGATAAAATGGTACCATTATTTTTTTCCTACTCAGTCTGTATCTCAGTGGAGGGCTGTGGACAGTTCAGAAACCCGCCTGCAGTGACATCATCATTAGGCAGGTGTTCTCTTTTCAAACAAGATTTCAATGTTTTTTTTTGTTTCATTTATTAATGCGAGAACAATGGCTTCTATTATAGCATGCATGCTAACTTTCCAGGAATAGAAAGCCCACAGCCCTCCTCTGAGACACAGACTGAGTAGACAAAAATGGTACCATACATATTATAATGAGCATTAGTGAGGACCAATTATATCAAGAGAGAGGTTGAAAATGGGCGAAGTCGTCCTTTAAGAACCACTATTCCAGATCATAGATAATACCACTGCCTCGATTTGGAAGTTCAGTTTGCACTGGAATTAATGTTCAATGTTCAACTTTGCTTCAATACCGTACACAGTGAAATCCTCATTATTATGTCATATCTAAACATTATTATATTATATCATGTATCTAACATAATTATTATACTATATTATATTAGACATGTACTGTATGTACTATCTTACACTATATTACTATTAATGTTATTGCTACTTGTGTAACTGTTATTGCAGTGATAGTTTGACTCTTTTTACGGTTGTTGCTGCCAATTATTGCCTTTGCTTGTATCTCTCTCTTTCTCTCTCTCTCTCTCTCTCTCTCTCTCTCTCTCTCTCTCTCTCTCTCTCTCTCTCTCTCTCTCTCTCTCTCTCTCTCTTTCCCCCCTGACTGGAGGCAGATGGCCGCCCACCCTAGAGTCTGCTGGATATGCCTTGACGTTTCTTCTAGTTAAGGGGTAGTGGTGTTTCGTTGTCACTGTCACAACAAATTGCTCGCACAGGGTGGGGACAATGTCATGTTCTCTGCTTTATCCCATTAAGACCGGGAACGCATTTGTGTCATTTTTTAGATTTCTTTGGGCTATTCAAAAATAGCAGATCTACAAGCTCATAGTGCGGCACCGAGTGCCGCGCTATGAGCTTGTAGATCTGCTATTTTTTTGACAAAATCTTGAAAATGTGTGCAAATCTTTGAATATGTATATAGATGTTTAACTCAAATCTTTGCTTCTGGGGGTCCCTGGAACAAAATACTTTGAGATGGGGGTCCTTGTCGTTTTTTTTTAACTGTTCGGATTTAGAAGACATTTTGTAGAACCTCCAGAAGCAAAGATTTGAGTTAAAAATGTTCGCTTTAAAAAGATATAATTGCGTACGCGGAAGGAGGCGCGCCTTCGCCAAGTGGAGCTTACTATGAAAGTCTGCTCGGCTTGTGTGTGTGTGTGTGTCTGTCTGTCTGTGTGCAGTGCACTGCCTGGGTGCAGCCGACAGAGTGCGCCAGAGTGCAGCTACAGTCAAAACACAAACACACACACACACACACACACACACACTAAGTAAATACGTAAATACACAATATTTTCGAGCTGCGTTCGCTTCCAGCGTTCGCGCGTCTTACTTGTTAATAAATACATATATATTCAAAGATTTACACACATTTTTCACAAAAAATAAATAAAAATGCTAACCACTGATTATCGCTATGAGCTTGTAGATCTGCTAATTTTGAATAGCCCAAAGTATAAAATAATGGCGATAGCTAAAAAAAAATCTGAAATAACACAGTATGCGTTCCAGGATTGAATGGGTTAAATGTAAAGTGTCTTGAGAGAACGTGTTGTGTGCACTACGATAAAACTGAACTGGTTTGTACCTCTGTGAGAAGACATGTGTTCTCCTCTCAGAGAGCTGCACTGTACAAACTATAAGGGATTTACACTGCCGCGTTATCCCCATGATGATTTGAAAAGCACACACACGCTATTGTGCCCTCCTCCCCAGTGCTTCAGTGAATCAGGTCATCTCTACCCACTCACTGCAGCCCACTCTCACCCAAACAAGCCTCTTTTTGAACCATTCATCAGCAGAACATTAACTCTTCAAGACCTGAGAACGCATCTGTGTGTCATTTTTAGATTTCGTTGAGCTATTCAAAAATAGCAGATCTACAAGTTCATAGCGCGGCACTCGGTGCCGCGCTATGAACTTGTAGATATGCTATTTTTGAAAAATCGTGAACAATTTTGTGCAGATCTTTGAATATATATATATTTAAAGCGAGCATTTCTAACTAAAATGTTATTGCTTCTGGGGATTCTACAAATGTCTTTAAATCAGTTTAAAACAGTTTTCTGAAACACTTACTGTATGTTGCTATAATATCAGTGTCAGTGTCAAGGAGCCCCACAACGATATGTATTTGGCTGTGGACCCCCATCTAAAAAACAATTGTTCCAGGGACCCCCAAAAGCAAAGATTTGAGTAAACAACAATTGCTTTATAGATATGTATTCAAAGATTTGCAAAAAAAACACGAAAAAAAAAAAAAGCAGATCTACAAGCTTATAGCGCGGCACTCGGTGCCGCGCTATGAGCTTGTATATCTGCTATTTTTGAATAGCCAAAAGTATAAAATATGAATAAAGTGGTTACACAGATGCGTCTTAGGTCTTAAAGGGTTAACGCCGACTCCTTTTCCTTATTGTCCTCAAAATGGGACAATTTGGGTCTGGTATATTTCGGTATTAGAGCACTCGCCTTTTGGACCACAATAGTCTGGCTCTCCGCCCGATATCACCACCAACAATCCGCGTGGCTGCGTGGATTAAAGCAGGGTCTTCAACGTTTTTTTCAGGTCAGGGACCCCCTATAGCTGAGAGAGAGAGTTGAAGCAGGGACCCGCCATTATATATGGCAGTGGTTCTACAACTTTTTCATGTCAAGGACCCCCGAAATTGATATGTATTTGGCCACGGACCCCCATCTGAAAATATTGTTTTGTGCCTGCTCTTTTTTCCCTCTACACCAAACTTACACAATTAACACAATATGTAACATTATGATGTTTTAGTAATATTGTTGTTCTACATACTAGCCCCTAGATCGCTAGTCACGCTCAGGAGTCTGGGTGACGCTGTCGAAGGCAGGGTTTTCTACTTTCTAGTATGAACCATGCAATCGCCAAAAAGTCCCACTTAAAAAGCCCCCTTTCCATTGCAGCTTAAGCACCACACCACACCACACTACACCACACCACACCGCATCAAAATATCTACCGTTTCCATTACACAAAAGTACCCCCGCTCAAATCCACAGGTATGAGTAGCAGACTCCGGTCATTCACACTCATTTGTAATGTAAATTTTTGCCTAACAATGTCATGTAGGTGAGTGGCCAACTGTCCTGTATACAAATGCAAATCACCTGTGCACGTGGCCCCGCTTGGCCTAGCTCAGACCTACCCAGGACTGGGTACTTTTTAGGCACCAGTTTAGTACCACTTACACACCACTCTACCCACTTCATTGTAGTGGAAACCAAGGCACAAGTGGGCGGTGTGGTGTGGGGTAGGGTGAGGCCATACATATGGAAAGCCGCCTAAAAGGCGGCTTTTAGTGTCTGGCTAAGTTTGACCACTAAAAAAGCTTAAAATAATAACCAAAAACAGCCTCTACAAGCTCTACATGCGTGGTTCTATTTCGAGTTTGGTTCTATATCCGTGTGTGTACAACTTTGTATTGTCATAGTGTTGTGGTCTTTTCATTGTTTGTTTGAGATTACATGGCAGAAACGAGTATAGTTTTGCCTGCAATATCTCCCATGTTGGGACTATGAATGTAAATGTTCGTCCTTGCTAACTCCAATGTATTTACACTGCATTCCAACTGCTGTAGTTGTGTTGCTGTGTCAATAACTATGGTTCTAGGACAAAAGTAAAGTAACAACAATGAATGTTGGATTTGTGCTGGGGCCTATAGTTCTTTAATACCAACGGAGCCAGTTGATAGGCTAAAGCAAGCTTTTTTCCCCCCAAATGCACTCAGAAGAACAGCGAAACACGTCCTTTCCGCCCAGACACTACTGTACCTCAAAATTATACTTGTGTAACTGTACTTCAGTTACTTTCCACCACTGCTCATGTGTCAAAGGTGGACATTTGGGCCTGAGGGTGGAGGAAAGGTCTTCGGGGGTCACTCGAATGGCTGGGGTTCAACCTCCAGTTTCATGGCAACCTGCCAGTTACTTATTTAAGTGTCTTGAGTGCGAATCGATACCATGGCCTTAGGGGGTCATGTCCACAGAAAGTGTTTTTTTTTTTGCTGCCAGTTCTATAATATTGATGTTGCCTCCAAATTTTTACTTTTGATGTTTTTCCACCCGAAATACAGTAGAGCCATAGGAGCTCTACTGCTCCCAAGACCGCTTGGTGTTTCAGTCAGGGTCAAGGCTAGGGTGTGTTGGCGGAGCGCCCTGAGTGTAGAAAATAGTTTAACATTTGGTCACTTTTTTTTTCTTTTGCTGACCAAGAATCGACAGACCAGCAGACCAATCAGGAACGAACAAACTACCGTCAAAAACACAAGTTGTCTGAAGACGCTTTACTGCATTGGTTCTCAAAGTGGGGCCCGGGGACCCCCTGGGGTACTTGAGGGGGTTCCAGGGGGTCCCCAGCTAAATGATGGATAGGAACCAAATGGACCCTTATGGGTCTGTAACTCTGAGAGTGTACAAATGGAACCAAGAGTGTACAAATGGAACCAAGAGTGTACAAATGGTCCCAGAGATATAAATGCCTTTAAATGTGGGTCCGTAGCCCTAATGCATGTCAAACTGGGGGTCCTTGAAATTAAAATGGTTGAGCATCACTGCTAGAGCCGTAAAAATCTTCTCTTATGGGGGTCCCTGGCTTTTCTTTTCAAATGGGGGTCCGCGGGCTAATAAGTGTCAATTTGGGGGTCCTTGATATGAAAAAGTTTGAGAACCACTGCTTTACTGTACATATCGTCGCTGTCGGACAGGAACCTCTTTTTGTGTTGTTTTCGTTAAATTAGCGCCCTACTTGATCATACTACAGCATCACACCAAAGCACTTTCTCTGTTTTTGAATTTGAATCCTGAAAAGTAACCGTTTTGGACATGTGAGGTTTACAGAGACGATGAAGCGCAGAGACACAACTGCACTTGGATCGCCGTTTTGCAACAAATGAAACAAATCTATTAGCCTGTGTTTCTCACCCCTGAGAAAGCAAAGGCTACAGCAGTGGCAAAGAAACAATCCCCTCTAACGGGAAGAATCCTCAAGCAGAACCAGAGTTTACTTTAATAAATAAATGGATGTTGAACCTTTCTTCCTTTCCGTATGTCCTACTCAACACTCACCCTGACAGGGGAACATTTGCCAAAAAAAATGCTCTACAAGCTCACAACGCGTCACAATGTTCTTTTGGGCGAAGAGATTTGTTGCATTTGTTGCGAAACGGCGATGCAAGTACAGTTGTCATTCATGTCATGCTTTTACTAAGAATAGATGGTTTAATTGGTTAAGTTAATTTGTTAGCACCACACAGTACATGGTCTGCTCCATCTCCTCCTCATGCTCTGTGACATATCTGTCTGACAGCTCACCAGAGACCTGGCATCCTCGCCGAGTTATTTGTACCGTGTACTTGTTGTGTTGTTGAAAAGCAACCACAAGAAAAACATGCATTTATCGTCTCTTTCTTTAAAGGTCAGAATGCTGCCACTGCCTGTTGGTTGGTCGGTCCCCTGGTACAGCGAGGCTTTTTGAAATGTCTTCCTTGTTCAATGTCAAGGTTAAGCCATTCAAACCGGGAAAGTATCTGTGTCATTTTAAGATTTCTTTGGCATTTCAAAAATAGCAGATATACAAGCTCATAGCGCGGCACCGAGTGCCGCACTATGAGCTTGTAGATCTGCTATTTTTTAAA